>NW_023305592.1:53094-83782 GCF_011077185.1 Oxyura jamaicensis
ATGATACAAGAGCTATGTACACTAATCACTCTGTTTTTCTTAAATAGGAGCTTATATTTCATCATGCGGCCCTAGCATTGTTCCATACTGACACAAATCAAATTAACACGTTTCACATCCTTGAGTTTCTCCCTTTCTCTGATGGAAATAGAAGATCGTTTCTATACAGCTATTCTCAATCTGGCTGTTAGGTCTCTCTGAGATATTTGTACTCTCTGCACAGTTGTCGTTGAGCATTTAAATCTCCACAAGCTAACACCTCACAATCATCAAACAGGACAGATTGTAGTACATAACCCTCTGTCACATTCACCCCTATCTTGACGGGGTATCCCATCTTACTGTTATCTGGTCATTCCTTTTCCAAGTTGCCAATTGACCAAGGCCTTTTCTGAGACCTACAATCACTAAAAACAAAATTAATAATTGATTTTTCCCTGTTATTATTTTTACACATTAGGTTTCCAAATAATTATCAATACAAAGAATAAGATGTACACTAGTACTATAACAAACCCCCCTTGGGAGCACTTCAGTTCACTATAGGTCTGTCCCTTCTCTCAATCACAAGTCACGCTCATTAGTTACCTGTGAAAATAAAAGGTTAGCTTACAATTGTAAGCTTTTATCCTGCTCAGAGTCCACTATGAGATTTTTCTCTTCGATTTCAACTTCCAACAAGTCTTCTGTAGGAACAGCTTCCCAGGTACTAGGGTCGATGGATGCCTTCACTCGAGTGTAGCGAGTCCAATCTTTTTCCGCAGTTCCAACGGCTGTTTCAGTGGTTAGTAGTACTTGGAATAGTCCTTCCCATTCAGGCTGAAGTTGATCCTTTCGAGGTCCGAATCAAGACCCAATTTCCTGGTTGATGGTGGTGAATGGGGAATTCCAAAGGTGGGGTTTGAGCCAACAGCCCATGGGTCCTGAGAGATGACAAAGAAGAGGATAACCCCAGAATACAGTTCTTAAGAAAACTCTCTCTTGTTTCGAATTGTGGTATCTCATCCCTTCTGCCCGGATAGGGTAATCCGAACAGCATCTCATATGGTGAAATTCCTGTACCCTTTCTTGGTGCTGTTTGAACCTGTAGGAGTAAGCATTTTACCCAAGGAAGTTGGGTTTCTAACACTAATTTAGTTAATTGCTTCTTTAATGTCTGGTTCATTCACTTCACCTTCCCAGAAGAGGAGGGGTGCCAGGGGGTGCGAAAATCCCATTCAATCTCTAAGGCCTGCATTAACCCTTGCAGTACTTGTGAAGTGAAATTACTTCCTTGATCTGAATCAATGTTTTCAACTATCCCATATCTAGGGACTATTTGTTAGGGACTAAGTCCCCCTACTTTAGGTAACTCAGTAAAGTCTACCTGTATACTTTGGAAAGGTCGAATCCCTGGCTCCCATCCCCCTCTAGGTGGGTTACAGATGCCCTTTTTATTTACCTTTTGACATATGGTACATTGTCTGCATATTTGCTTCACTAAAGTGTATATTCCTACACAGACATACTTTCTTAGCACAACATCACACATTGCTTGCACCTCCCAATGACTCTCTTGATGTAAAACAGTTAATATTTGCCTCATTGGTGCTTTATTCAGCATTTCTCTCCCATCAGGGAGTGTCCATTTTCCTTCAGACTTCGTGACTCCTGATTCCTTTAAAAAATTCTTTCTCTTACGACTTTTTAGTTCTTTCTTAGTTTTCAACAATTCCCTGAATCCTCTCTGGATTTATTCTTCGTTTTCCCTCAGACATTAGATGCCTTATATACTTGACTTCTTTTTCTACATATTGTAATTTATTTTTCAATACTCCCAAGCCCTGCTTTCCCAGAAAGTTGAATAGCTTGTTAGTAGCTTCCTTCACAACTGTTTTCTCCTGTCCTGACAATAAAAGATCATCCACATATTGTAACAGTAATACCTCCTTGGGAGATTGTAATTGCTCCAAAATCCGTTCTAGAACTTGCCCAAATAAATTGGTGGCCCTGTAAACCCCTGAGGTAAAACTGTCCATCTGTATTGTTGCTTCCGCCCCCGTTTCAGGGTCTTTCCAGTCAGAGGTGAATATATCTTTGCTCTCAGGGCCTGAGAGCATTCCATTAATAACACTTATTCCAGTCTAACAATTTACTATTTGAATGCCCAATTTCATCATCAAATCCCTTCCCAGCAAGTTAGTCCCTGCCTTGAGTACATACAATAATTGCCCAATGATCATTTTATCCCCTGGTCTCAGCTTGGTATCCCCCAAAAGTGGCACTGTTATCCCAGACCCCAGCCTCTTGTATTATTTCTGTGTTGTGCATTATTATTATTCCAGCCAGGATCGGCAAGTGGGTATTTCTGCCCTGCCGGTATTATCCCTGGTCCTGTAAGATGAGCTCTTTCCCATTCTTGTGTAGCAGCTCTCCTCCTGATCATTCCCATTTCTTCCCCTGTAAACAACATAGTAACATCATTTCCCCCCAAGAGTATAAGTTAGGTACCAGGAACTGGTCTAATTGTTCAGCTAGCCTGATGGGGTCCTCAGTTAAAGACTTCATCTCCTTCTTAAAACCCCTTAACACCTCTCTGCCGGCAAGGAGAGGGGGAGTTAGTGTTAGTATTGTTAGTATCAGGGAAGGCAAAATTCTCAGTCTCTCTTCTACCTTGTTCTAATTCTTACCAGAGCCTAGAGTATGCTCTTCTCTAGGGACAGTGTTAATTGCAGTCCCTGTCTCCCTTCCTGGAGCGACTGCTGCTGCCACTGATGCAATATTAAGATTATAGGGATCATAACTTGGCTCCTTCTCCAAAAAAGGAATCTTATTGTTTACATATAAATTTAAAGCCTGAATTTTCATCAGACCAGTATTTTGGCCAAAATACTGCTGTTTCCTTAATTGGTTCTTTTGTTCAGACTGATACACAATATTTAATCATGTTTTATCATCTCCTCTAATTTTGAGATTATTTTTCCAATTTCTTATCATTCTTCAGGAAGACCTGTCAGTAGGCACTCCCCCAGGGATATCTCCCTGTCCCCTGGAACTCATATTTCCCATTTTTCCTAGCCCTTGTCATTGTGCTGCTATAGAAATTTACCTCCTGCAGGGTACCACACACTAATGTTCCAATTCTGGAAAATGGGGATGTACTACCAAGCACTTCCCCATGCAAGGGGTACCGCACACCTATGAGATTCCCTGGTGTACTGCCAAGCACTGCCCCTTGCAAGGGTTTACCATACACCAAATTTCCCGAGCCTCTTCCTTTCTCTCCCTTATCTCATGCTTTGTCTGTCTCCGGCCACACCCCTCACGGAGCTACGGAACTGCGGATCAGGACTCCACACTCGCTTCATATAAAAGTACGTCTCAATCACACGTCACACATAGTCTCACCTGACCCCCAAGGCAATACTTGATATTTCTTACCTTGGTCTGTGCACAGAGTTACTGGATCAATTCTTAAACCCAGAGTGCCTACCTTCTTCCCTTCCCCACTACTTCATTGATCCTGCCTCTTTAATCAGTCTTGGGCCCTCTGTCAGCTCTCCGCAGAACCACCACTGTCGATGCACAGGGATGCACAGGACCGCTGAAATCAGCAGGGCATGCCTTCCTGCTGCTGTGGCGGTGGGGCTCCCCAGGAGGTGACTGGATCCCAGATGAGCCCCCAAATTGTGAGAAACACTCTGTAGCCAATAACTTAGGCTCAGGCGAGGATCTCAGTGAAATAGTAATTTATTCGCGATTGCAATGGCAGGCATCCCACAAGCAGGAGCGCACCTACTAGTCACACAGTATGGTTTATATTTTTATTATTATTTCTCGATGACCTGGACCCTCACCTGTTTCCCCATTGACTGGGTAATCCACGTTCACAACCTATCCGATGCTTCACAGACAATACATGGCCTTCAGTTGCTGGTCTGTTACATTTCAAATTTCTTTTGACTTTTTTACTGTTTGAAGTGGTAATGTTTCTTCACTTATCTGACTTGACACTGGGATTTTCACCTAATTGTTCTAAGGAGTTTGGTTGTCTGCATTTTACAAGGTCGCCTGCTAAATTTTCTTATCACTGCAAGCATATCTCAATACCCCATTCCTTACCTTTAAACAATGTAACTCTGCAAAAACAACATTTTTATTCCCCACAGACCTAAACCTCATTGACCACAATAATTTAATTATAGAGCGCGTAATAGTTTTTTGAAGGGAGAAATAATCTCAGTGTCATAAATGTTTAAATGTTTTGTGGGACAGTAATGAATTCCTCTTTGCATTTGGTTAATTTCTGAAATCTAACTTCAGATGCTTAATGACATGTTGTCCACTTCAGTAACTTTTTTTTTTTTGGCTACGTCAGCATAAACTATTGGGCAAACGCTTGATGCAGAGGCTGCAAAGTGCATCTGTCACGCCTCTGGCGGGATGCTGCCAGGACTTCAGGGGACAGTTCGTACAGGAGGGTGGGTGGCAGAGTGGAACATTTGTCTGTGAATGCAGGACCTCGGCTCAGCTTATAAATTATCCCCTGGGCCTTGTAGGTAAACACAGACTTCTATGGTGACATTGGCTGGGAAAGGCAAACACTTGCCAACGATTGTAGGCTAATCTTTCAGGGCATTAATTGCCAGAAAACCAAGGAAGCCTTATTTTAGGAACAGATTGTTTCACTTTGTGAAGGGGAAAAACACTGCACTGGATTTTGTTTTGTTTGTTGAGGTCTTTCTCTCCCTGCCCACAGTCTCAGATTTTAAAGATTAAGATTTACCTTCATAATTGTTGTTGGGATCTTTTCCTTTTATTTTTATTTTATTTTATTTTATTTTATTTGTCTTGCTTTGTGTTTTCTCTTAAGGCCATTGCAACTTTCTGTGAAAATGCTGCTTAATTTTCATTTTCTTGAATGTAAACATAAACAGGTCTGGGTTTTTTATACCATGAGCTATATAAAGGATTGGGACCAGCCACCTACATTCTGGCTGAAGTTTTGGAGAGCTCTGTTGCTGATGATTTCATTTACTGCTATTTCTCCAGTGTGCCTCTGGAAGGGAAGACACCTTAAACTCCTTGACTTGTGGTCTGCATCCCTGGGCCTGACATCCAAAAGCACCTATCTATATGGTGGCTTCCAGGGTGCCAGTCACCAGTGAGTAAATCCCAACCCTGTCATTGTGGAGGGCAGAAGCCCAAACAGGCTCAGGTGGGGCTGGGATTTCCCAACAGTCACAAGGAGATCAGCTCTCAAGTTGGATTTTCACCAGAGCAGGAGAGGGACCAGTGGTCTAAGTTGTGGTGTAATGATGACATAGACACCAGGGTTCTTTTAGGGTCAGTAACTGCTACTACTTTATTGATGACATAACTTCCATGCCTTAACGGCTGGAGAACAAGCAGTCTGAGACAGCAAGGCATCTCCTAAATCAACCCCTCTTTGTTCCCTCTAAACTCTTTACATTCCTGATGGCCTCTTCGTAAGAGTCTGATGTTATCACCAACCATGGGGCTTGTCGACCCCCATGGCCACGCACTCCCACACTAAGTTGCATGGCCTCCCGGTCCAAATGAAGCCCTACAAGCAGAGATGAAAAGCTAAGCAGTGTAATATAAATACCACAAAACCTTTGGTAACCTCCAAGGGAATACAGCTGAGCACACTAAAGCACTGGATTCCCATCTTCCATCTTCCTTCTGTGCCATGGATGGTCTTGATGAAGCATTGGGTTGGTGGAGTGGGAAGACGTGTCCTTGGCTGCCATTGGCACTGCTTCCAGTTGTCTGTGTGTTTTGTGGGAGTTAAATTAATCCATGCTCCAAGGCCCAGAACCAAGTCTCTGCATCACAGACATCCTACTGTAATTGTAAGGTTCATATATGCTCTTCAGAGTGATTATTAGTTTCCCAGTAATTTATGCCTCCCCGTAAATTATTATACTGTTGCTTATTATTTGAGGTGTGTTGTTGCATAAGAATAGCAATCCTAGGCTAGGCTTTCCTTGTGCTAAACAGTATATCAACATAAAGCAGGAAAAATGGTTCCTGGGGAATGATTTTGGCTGTGTCACTTCTGTACTTTCTAAGGAAAGCAAAACATCATTTAAGAACAGGGGAAAATTGTGCAGGATGACAAATAGTGTATGTATTAAGGGTACACACAAGGCTGAGAACCAGAAGTAGCAAAGAGCTCCATATTCTCAACAATGCAGCTTTGCCTTTGTGGGGTTTACTTTTATTTATTTTTCCCTGCTTCTCCCAAATTGTAGGCAGCTCATCAGTGTTTAACTGCTCTTATCCTTTGATTTTTTTTTTTTCTTTTTTGCTTAACTTTTCTGGTGGCTTGTGTGAGTTCAAGTGTTACTGAAAGCTTGGGTCCTCCTTGTCTTTCTGTGTGTGTTTTTAGTTTTAATATGACAAATGCATGTCTCCTCTGGAAACAGTATCCATGCTGCAAAGTAATTATTTAGTGAATGGTGGATCCAGTTCGTGTTGGCAAGGATCAGATTAATCATTATTAATTGTGACCCCTCTGACAGTAACCTCATCCCTTGCCCGAGTGCTGTTCTGTATTAAGAAGTAATGTCTGTTAGGGGATGGTTGGGCCTCTGCTCTCACTGCACCAGCACAGGGCTCAGGACTGCTGTCAGGGGGCAGAGGAACTCGGTTCAAAATCAAAAATATCTGCACTCAGCCCACAATCCAGAAATGAAATAGGCAGCTTCCCCTGGGGGCTTCTTTGCCCCCGTGCTCAGGGCTACTGGTAATGTCCCATCTTAAAAAACAGGGGGGGTGGAAGTTCAAGGGGGGGAAAGGAGGGTTAAAAGTATATAAATAAACCTACCTCTTTAAATAGCTAACTGCCCTGGCCTAAACTGTGTCGGAGCTAAGTTCCTTTGGCAGCCGGCGCTGCCAAGTCTGCTGAGGGTGTAGCAGAGGGCTGAGACCAGGTTTAGGGAATCTGCCTTAGCTTCAGTGGCTCTGCCTTGCATTCGTCCACTTGACAGCAAGAAATGTGCTGAAGCATGAAACGAGGGAGTGCAAAGGCTCCCACTACCACACTCCATCCAAGCAAGTCTGGATCACACCCCCATAGTTAATGTTTCTCTCCGCTAAAAGGAATAAATGAAAGCATTGGCTAACAGTTGGAAATACACAGGTGGAAGAAAGGAGAGAACTGGGGGAGTAAAGGTAAGCCTATGTCTCCTGCTCTGAGTTAATGGCAGAGATTTAATCTCTGCTTGAAAAATCATTGGATTCTGCATGGGTTATAAAAAGAAAAAAAGAAAAAAAGAAAAAAAGAAAAAAAACAAGAAGTAAAATGCAAACAGAGAGGACATTAATTGTCTGAGGTGTCTGGGCAGTAAAGCACCCTTAAAAATATTTCATTTATTGAATGAAGCAGGCTAGGTGATCCTATAAGGAACCTAGGACTATAGGAAACTTTCCAAGATCATCCAATCCTTTGAGATCTCAGGCAACTTCCATGTTATACCACTGATTAACACATCCCTTTTGTCACTGGTTAAAATGCAGTTATCAGAAGTAATCCTCGTAGCTCTGTCATTACACTCATCCCACCATTAGTCTTTTACTTTCCAAAATACTCACATAATCACTGCATCTTGTTCCTGCCACTGGATTAGGTCTTCTTACCCCTAATGATGTGAGTGTTGGTCTCAGCCAGGTGGGCTGACTTTGCTTTTTTTTTTTTTTTTTTTTTTTTCCATTCACCCATCACAATTCTCGTTACTGGCTGTGCTGTAGGGAGGAAACAGGCCTACTCGGTGAACCAAAATGCTGGAGAAAATTTACTCAGATATATTTTTTTAACTGATAATTTCATCCTCTTAGTGGCATCTGACCTGAAACGAGAGGTATTTGAATGAGAGACTCACCACCTCTGATTTCTCTGGACCTTCTAGATTTCCAGAGCAGTTGTGCTTTGGTAATTGCTGGATCTAGTGCTAAGCACCTGCGTTCCTGGTGGCTGTGGAAGGTTTTTGCTTTCATTCATCTGTTGTGTGGAGTGAAAGTAGTTGTGAAATGGAAGTTGGATGGTTAAATACCCATTCTTCAAATTTACATAGGTTTTGAAGGGATAGTGTTATAAAAGAAACATCCTAAACGTCAGCCTCTGAACAAAAGAGGTTATGGGTGTCCTTTACAAGTTCAGCCGTAATAGGCTTGTGTTGCAGTGGGTTATACCTCCCTCCATACAATGCCATTGGTAAGCTGAAATTTCTAATGACCTTTTATAATCACCTATTTCCTTTTCTCACTCACTTTATGAATAGTCTTGTACTTAGTTCAAGAGTTTCCATGGTCTCCTCTTACAGTTCATGTTCATTTCAAAATGGGTTGGGCTTCCTGTAAAGCATAGCACAGCGTAGCCTGAAGTTCAATAGAGCCTTTCCTTTCTACAGGAAAGGAGGGGGGAGGACCAAAAAACGCGTAGTGCCCTTTTGCAAGAAAGGCTTCAGAAATGACAGACAGCAAATTGCTTTTTATTCCTTCTGAGGCAGTTCTGAATGCATGCTCTAACACAGTGTCCGGCCCCTGCTCGAGATGTAAAACTTAGGGCTCTGACCTTCTCTAGTGAGTACTGACCCCATGGCACTTTCCTGCCTGAGCTGGAGTATGAGAGTCCTGGCGCTGAGATTTTGTCCAGGTTCTAATTCAAGAAATGCGTTTGCCAACTTGACTTGACCCTGCACCTTTGTTGGGATACAGTTTTCTTTGCTTCATGCCTTCAATTGCTGTGTACTGCCACCTTGCATTGATGGGTCCTTTGTTCCAGCTCGGAGTTAGGGGCGGTTCGGTGGTGGCTGAAGGGAAGCTATGTGGTTTTGAAAAGCAATTTGGGAGCCCTCTGAATGGAAAGTGCTTCACATGTGAAAAAATTAGTGTTATCAATTCTTATCATCAAATCCTGAAATGTGAAAGGGTCATTTATACTTGTCAAACACAAACATGGAGTGTGCTAAAAGAGAACTAAAGCAGCCAAAGAAAACGCTGTCTCCATGTAATTTCAGGCTTGCAATCCAAGGGAGCATTAATAACTATTTTGTTGCCTTCGTTCTCTCTATACGGACGGAGATGGAGAGAGTTGGAAGTGAGAGGCTGCACTGCTGAACCTCTCCAAGTGGTCCCATCCCTCCCAGTAGAAGCTAAGAGGAGATGCAATCAGGGCAGGGAACACAGGCAGGTGAATTGGGAAAAGGTGCAAGTGAAGGTTTGGACCGATCCGTTTGATTACAGTTGACTCAGGACTATCTTTCCACGTCACTCTCTGTCACCCTGCTTGCATTTGCTGCCTTTCCCACTCCGTTTTGTTTCCATTTCCCCTTAGTGGATGCCAACGTGTGAAGACACCATGGCAGGGTCAGTGTCAGTCAGCCACCTTTAGGATGACAGCTGCCATGTGAATCCATCTCATCTCCTTGGAGGTTCATGCAAGCTGAACGGCCTGCACAGAGCTGCTGAGAGCTGTGAGGTTGAGGTGCAAGGATAGTGCAAAGGCTTCACAGAGGGTGGGTGGCAGATGGAGAGAAAGACCTGCTCATTGCTTAGGGCATTATGCTGGCAGCTTTGTGGAGCACTTCACGCTCATTGTGGCGTGGGTGCAAAATGCTACCCAAGCAGAATGGTGGCAGTTTGCACCCCCCCCCTTTTTTTTTACTCTCATTGCACCAGATTCAATGTCAAGACAAGATGAAATTTAGGTCCTAAATCTCAGCAGATCAGGAATTGTATCTAGTATGGTGGTTCTGCATTCAGCAAATATCCAGTCATGACATCAGTTACTCACACAAAACTTGTTCACTTGAGTTTTCTAGCATCTCATGTGATGGCTATTGCAGACTTTCTCATGGCAGCCCCTTCTGCTATTGAGTTGACCATACTGATAGAAACATTTTTTGTGTTGCTCCATCTAAACAGCCTTTTGTTTGTTATATCCTTCTACTTTTTGATATATCCCATTTAGTGAGCTTCTTGTTTGAGTGTACACATCTGGATTGGTGAGACAGCAGCAGCCTAAGGTGTATAAATATATACACTGGGTTTAAAGTTTCATTATGTAGGTCAAAAGTAGTTTTGAAAACAATACCTTCTGGAAGCCACTCAGAAAACTGTCAAAAAAAGCTATAACCAAAGTGGTCTTTGTAAAAGAAGAAAAAAATCCCTTGTTCAGGGGAGAAATCACTCAAGCTATACTTTGAAAGTTTTTTACAGCAGGTGGGAGAAGTCTATGGAGTCGATGGTAGTCAATGCCAAGCTCTTTATAAAGAGCTCAAAATATTTTGGAACCGAGTGGGAAGTGCTTGCCTGACCCCAAAAGCTGGGGTCAGGAAAGGTGATAAAATTAACTGTCCCAACCCAACAGCCTTCTCAACGTGCCCTGGGCTGTCTGATCATTTACCTACTATGGAGCAGCCATGGGAAAACATGATGTTGAGGTGGTGTTAGTCTCCATTTGGATGCAGGTGCTAGGGAACAGAGGCTCTGAGTTGAACCATGGCTATGTTCACACAGAGGTCAGTTGAAATCTCTCTCTCAACACCCTCCCTAGAGGTCAGTGGTTGTACTTGGAAGACAAGGGAATGATTCCTGATGAATAACAGCCCACAGAAACTTTTATATTCTCTTTTTATTATTGTCAAATCATGCTGAAGAGGCTGCAGTGTGACAAAACTCTCAAGCTTCATTTTCAAGAAGCTGCTAGGATGAAGACAAGGCATTTCAAAATCAATACTGAAGCTTGTATTACAAAGAGCAAATGGGAGAGTCATTATAAGCTGCTTTGCTTCTCATCTCTAATTCCCCATATTCATAACTTAAGCCCTGTCATTTGGATTTATCCTCTGTGGCCTGCAGTGACACCAGGAAAAGTCCTCCTTTTTAGTTCTGTGGCAAAAAAATAACAACACTGCAGGGTAGGATCATATCTCCACTGAAGTTTAGCTTTATGTTGGGCACCAGATTCTACTGTCTTCTCCCCCTCCCGTTTGTTCCCCTCCTCTCTCCTCTGCTGTTATACATCAATCATCCGCTTTCCTAGAGGCTAGAATACAAGCAGTGTAATCCCAGAGTGAAAGGATACTGATAGAGCCAATCCTGCACACGATTACTGCTCTGTCCTCCTAGATGCCATCACTGGTATAACAACAGGCTTTTGCTGATGGCTGTGTTTCAGCTAGGCTGAAGAAAGCAATGGGGACGGTAATCTAAAAACCCAGCTCTGTGATCGTTAGGTGATGTATCTCCATCCACTTCTCTTTTAAGTGGCTTCCTAAATTTCTCTTTCGTTTATTACTTCTCGCTTTGTATTCTCGTGGCACATACAGCATCACAAATGCAGTTTCCTCAAACAGCAGTATTTTTAATTGTGACCTGGAAATGAACCTCAGACCTGACTCAGCCAACCCAGCTGAACTTTTTGTAACACATAAAGGATTGGTGTTGAATTAACTAATGGGCTTGGAAATGAGAAAGGCTTCCTGTATAGGCTGTTGTTGTTGTTGGAAAAAATACCCCAGGGTCAATTGCTATTCTGTTAGGTGGCCTTAGAGGAGGTGGCGTTACTCACCTCCAGAAAACTCCCACAGCAGTATAAGCAGAAGCTGATGCACAGCACTTGACTTCTGGCAAGCCCAGGCAGCAACAGCTTGTTCCAGCAGCACCATCTCCCTGCTCCCATCTTTACTGAGCTGGACTTGAGAACACATGATATTTTGCTGGCAAGTTCAGGAATGAACTTTGCTGGGAACCCAGTACTTTCTCTCATCTGCTATGCCCTTATTAAACCCCACCACTACTTCTCTAACTCCCCTCTGGACTTTGAATTATGCTGCAGTGAACGTAGCATACGTGAGTAAGAGCTTAAGGTCTCTCCCACTTGGGTGGTCCCATTAAGAAGACCAGGTTTGCCTTCTTGGATGCAGAGCCATTCCAAACATTGCTGCTATTTTTCTTCCTCCAGAATTTCTCACCTGCCTTTTTATTTATTTATTTATTTATTTATTTATTTATTTATTTATTTATTTATATGCCCAATCTGTTAATACATGTTTTAAACAGTTAACTTTGGAACTGAAATATTAACTGCACAGGAGGCAGCTATTCTAAAGGTTCATAAAATATGTATCAGAGCTGGGAATATAAAATGCTCCAATTTTGTAGCAGACAAAATGGATAAAGTGCTGAGTGAAAATTGAGAGGGACCCAACTTAAACCTTTGAAAATCACTGCCAGTTCCAACGTGCTGTATTTATTTTGACTCGGGAGGCTCAATCCAGTCCAGATGAGGTTATTTGGTGGGGAGCACGTGTCTGCACAGGGCCAGGAGGGAGGGAAGCCTGTGGGATAATTTGGCTCCGAGGTGCTGAGCCGCCAGGGAGTGGCGGTGGGAGCAGGCAGGGCTGGCAGCCCATCAAAGTGTTGATCCTGGCATCGGAGCATGGCGTTGGGGTGGAGGTGTTGTAATGTTTAAGTTCGTTTCTTTTGAGGCAGGCGGGACAGTGTGGCTTTTGTATCCTCAGCTGCTTGCTGGGTAGGGTGAATGGAGGCAATGCTAGACGTGCTCCAGGAATTTGGGGATGGGGGAATATGCTATGGCGGGGTGCCTGCAGTTACTTTTATGTGACTCCACAGGGCAGAGAGCCAATTTCATCTGCAGGGCTTTCAGCTTGCCATCTTTAACCCTTGCCCTCTCAGCACCTGCAAACTTTATTTTCCCCTTCCTCCGCTCCTGCATCTTCTCTTGCTCATCTTGTCAACAAAATTAATAGCTTGGACATTTGTCTCAAAGAAACTTTACTTTCCTCTCCTGGAGCTCCATCTCCGCCGCTTGCTGCTGCATACCAGCAGGTGGGGAAGGCTCCTGCACCCTCTGCAAGCAGCCCCTATCCTCCCTTCTCCCCCCCGCCCGCCTCCCTGCCAGCAGCATGTTTGCCAACACTTTGCACGAGGAAGCTGCCTCTATAAAAATAAACCATGCTGAAATCTGAGAGACAGAAACCACAACAACTTCACACTTTATTACTGGTAATGGTAACCTATTTCATTTCCATTTGCAGACAATAATCTGCATATGTTCCTCACCATGCAGCCCTTATCCCTGTGCCGTTTGCACAGCTTCAGGTTCTCTGTGCCCGTTGCTCAGTCTGCTTTGGGGTTTGCTTGCTTTGAGCCACAGATACCCTGGGCTGAGGGGGAGATGCCTGCTTTTCAATTAGAGTATGGAAAAAGCCTGTTAAGTCACTGACTTAATTGCCTGGCACTCACTGCCAGCACAAGGTTGCCATCTGCAATGGGCCTGATCTTTTCTCTGACTAGCTTCACTTTTTTTGCCCCTCAGCCTGCTTTTAAAGCTGATTTGCACCAGAGAGACAGACCCGCGTTTCCTTTTCGTATCCCCAAAGAGCACTGCCCCATGGGCACTGCTGGGAGCCAGCTGGCCATGCAGTGCTGTGCTCCTGCACCCTGAATGCTGCCCGGGCTGAGGCTTTTAGGCAGATTTGCAAGTCTCTATTAGGATTTTTTCATGTCTCTGATCAAAAAAAAAAAAAAAGAAAAAAAAAGGAAGGCGGTGCAGGGGCAGAGGTATAAGCAAGAAAGCTTTTGAGCAGTAGGGTGAGTGATGCGTTGCTGCCCATGGTGCCCCCGTGGAGCTGCCCAGGTTCTGGTCCCATCACAGGTGTTGATGGGGTCGTTGGCTGGGTCCTGGAAGGGGCTGCAACCATGGGGGACCCCACAAGGGCTGGAGGAAGGTGCGCACACACACAAGACCGAGGAGGAGCTGCCTTTATTGACTTTCACTCAATTTACTGGAGCAATTGAGTTTGTCAGTGAAATGCAAGACGGGCTCAATCAGCTGTCACACTGAGACACTCCTGTCAGTAGCTTCGAGTTTCTGATCCTTTCTCAGATTAGCTCCGCACCAGAACATCAAATGAAAAACTGTTTGGGGCATGGGGAGGGGAGAAAGTCAAAGCAGTTACCTAGGAATCAGTTTACAGACTTCAAAGTGCTGCCAGGTTTATTCTGATGGCACAGAGCAGCAACGCACCTGGAGTGTAATTTAGCCTCTTCTTCAGCCCCAAGTTCACTCCACAGCGGGAGGCAGGGATGGGAGAGGACTAGAGGCATCTCTGCCCATGCACCCAAATGGCATGCAAATGGCTTTCCTCCTCTGGAAGAGCTGCACTTTGACTTAATGGAATAAGTTGCTTTTCTTAGCTTAGCTTTTATCCTGAAGGACTCTTCTGCCTTTGTGTTGGTGCGGAAATGAAGCCATTTCTCGGGGCATTGGGGCACAAAAAGCAACACCCACAAAAGGAAAAGAGCATGGGGGGGGGTCTGGTCAATCTATGCGAGCAGCTTTCTGGCAGTGCTGAGCCCCAAGTATGCTTTTTTTTTGTATATCAAGGCAAGAGTTTGTGGCCTATTGAGGTCTTTCAAGACCTTTTTCTTGAATTTTGGTTGGATCTGGAACAGCCCTTCTCAAGAATGTTTCTGTCAAGAGGGATGTCAATATGAATCCCTCTATTTATGGGGAAGAATAACCCATCAGGAGACAAAAAACAAAACAAACAAAAACTTCAAGAATTTAAATCTCTTTCCTCTGTTCCAGACGAAACAGTTTATGGCAAGGTGAACTCACCCATTTACACAGAAACCAAGAGGGTAATGTTAATCCTATTAGAAAAATAATATACCTCCAAAATATAATAATGGTAGGAGAATGAATCCTTTTGAGGCAAATTTACAGAGTAATTCATGGGAATTTACTATATTCTTCTTTGGGTTGAGATGTATAGATGTATAATAGTACTACTAATAATATTGTGTACGAAACAAATGATGCACAATGCAATTGCTCACCACCTGCTGAGCGATGCCCAGCCTGTCCCCAAGCAGCTGGCCCCCCACCCCGGCTAGCCACCCCTATATATTGTTTAGCATGACGTCAGATGGTATGGAATACCCCTTTGGCCAGTTTGGGTCAGCTGTCCTGGGTCTGTCCCCTCCCAGCTCTTGCTGCACCCCCAGCCTGCCCGCTGGCAGGACAGAGCGAGAAGCTGAAAAGTCCTTGGCTTGGTGTAAGCATTGCTCTGCAACACTTAAAACATCAGCATGTTATCAGCACTCTTCTCATCCTAATCCAAAACACAGCACCCTACCAGCTACTAGGAGGAAAAATAACTCTGTCCTAACTGAAACCAGGATATGAGGAGAACAGGCTTTCAGATGAATTTTCTTGGAGAGTGATTTGCCTATTTGTCTTTTGTCAGATGTTGGCAATTCATTAACAATTAATTGCCAGAGAAGTGAATCCCTAGCCCCATGGACAGGTCTGATGATTCCGGAGGTGTTCAGTGGCTGAATAGCAGCCAATAAGTATTGCATTACTTGTGCTTCGACTTCAGCCATGATGTGCTCTCTGATGCTGTGTGCACACCACCTGCTAACAGATAATTCTGGGAGTTAGAGAGAAGTAAATTACTGTTTCTAAATCTTCAGCTCCTCCAATACTCATCTCCTGTGTTTCTTCAAGACCTACTACAGTGGCATCTCAGCTTAACTAGGGCCTTTAAGTTTCTTCCTTAATAGTAATGATAATTTATTTCATGCTCATTTTCATTTTACCTCATCTGTCCAAGATTATTAGACAGATTGTTCCCTGCTTACATCAAGTCTTTCCTGGCCCACTGAAAATCACGTGGGAGCTTTCTTAATCTCCTGCCTTGCCAGGTCACCCTGGAGCTTGTCTCTCACTCAGTTCTCTCATCTGAAAACGGGGGTGGTGTAACTTTTTGATGTCAGAAACTGGTGCCAGGAGACATGCAATCCCGGTGACAGATTATAGTTATTCCAATAATTCAGGCTGTAAAACTATTGAAAATAAAGTTTGCATCTACATCTGGATATGTTTACATGTCTACATGAGTGTGACTGTAAGATGTAAGACTAAAGACAAATTAATTTAGATCATTCTCTTAAATAGCAAAGTTGGTCTTGAATTTTTTAATGAGTGCCTTCTCTCCAGTTAGAATTTCCTTCTCCCAATATTGTATTTGCTGTTATGACAAGGATACTCACAGCATAGCTTAAAGAAAGATCACATCTCATACTGGAGAGTCCCATTTACCTCTAAAGCATCATTCTCAGCTGTTCCCTATTGTACAATGCACTTTTCTTCCCCTCTCACTTCCCTTCTTCGCTTCATCTCAGGCAACAGTAGCAAACTGTCCTTCTGCATCAGCTGTCATTTACCCAGTAATGAAAAAGGTGGTGGAGAACAGTTTTCATTTAGTCTCCACAGACTCAGTATGCAGCAATGAAAAGCTTTCAGTCTTGCCATGCCAAGGTGCCGAACTTTGCCGATTCATTTCAGTTTGCTCGAGGATCAACATTTGAACCTTTACCTCCTACCTATGTTATCCACTTAGCTGGATCCAGGAGTGGAAGGACGGCTGATTTGCATGAGCTGAGTTTTGCTTTGGGACCGACATAGCCAGCTCTTCTGATTTTTAAGAGTGATATGATGTGAAGTGTGCTGTGTTTTATTTTTTATTCCTTTTTTTTTTTTTCCTTTAAGTGTCTGCATCAGCATCAGTGAGTGATGGGACTGAAATTGTAAACTTGAAGCTCAAAAGACACATACATAGGATCTCTTTTGTACCATGTTGAAGCTAATTCAGTGTTTTTAAGGAGCTGGGCCCACAGTCTTCAAATGTTTTGACTTTAGCAGTATTAGCAATTCCAATGATAACTGTGCTGATAGTGGCTCACGTATAGGTTTCATATTTAATCTTAAAGTGGGTGTGATTCACCACCAAGGAACTCACACTTTCATGTTGGCAGCTCCAGAACACTTTCTTTGTAAAATATGGATCCTCTTTGCAATTCTGTGTGAGGTTTACTGGCCCATTCCTCTGCCTCCTGACAGCACTCCCAAGACTGGAGGTCGAAAATGAAACTAAAAAAACTTTTATGCTGATTCTGATGGTCCCACCTACTCTTTTGCATTACGTACAAATAGGGGGGTTACACCCTGTGACTGCTTTTTCCCATAAAATGAGACAATTATATTTTTCATTTTTATGTTCTAAAATAGCTGTAAGAAATGAATACTAAGCTCTACAATGCTATGTGCAGTAGTAAAGACATTGGATTTTTAAAATGTTTTCATTCAGTGGCTCCAAAACTACTTAATTGGTTTAAAAATCATGCTGATGTTTGAACTGATGGAAAACAGAAAGGTCTTTCAGGTTGCTTGCTGGCTTCTGAAATGCTAGAAAAGACTAGAGTTGTGTTTTAAAGAGTTTATCTGCAGCAGCAAGGCTGGCAAAATATCACTTGACACAGGCAGTGGGAGTGTAGGAACAATAAATTGAAAAATCGCGGGGAAATTTGAGGTTTCCCTGATCTGCTGGTGACCTCTGTAGCAGGAGGAGAGCTGGCAAGAGGAGGCAGCTGGGACGGGGGAGAAGGCGGTTGGGTTGTTTCTTCGTGCTTGGAAGACGTGTGACTGTAGGACCGCTGTGCTTTTGTGCCACTCGAGCTGCCTCTCCGTCACCATCTTTTATCAGGAGGATGTTTGCGTAGTGAGAGACAGCTTCTTCATGGAAAGTCAGCTGAGCATTTCTGCACAAACAGTCAGGCGACTCGACTCTTTTTTTTTTTTTTTCCCCACTCTGAAGAACCTTTTGCCCATATTTTCTTATTTTTATTTTCTTCTGAAGGCTGAGAAATGCCTCTGGAATGCATTTGCTTGCTCTTTTTTTGCAGGCCAGCTCTCCTGGTGATGTATTAATTAGCTGGAGCACTGCACACTAACAAGCAACTGCAGGCTGATCTCGTTAAACATTAATGCTTAACTAGAAAAGCAAGAGCTGTTAGAGATACGCCACTCAATGTCATCTATGTCTGAATGTAAAAGAAGTCAGGGGCTGAGCTACCGGTGTGCTCGTGTTCCCAGAGGCAGCAAGAAAGGCCAGGTAGAGCCGATTCCTTTTACAGCGCCGGCTGGAAACACCTTAATGCAGATGGGTTTCCATGCTTCTCCGATTGCCTTCAGCATCGGTCCCAGCCCTTGCCCAGCCCCCCTCAAGGGGTTGGACCTGCAAACTCTCTTTTTTCAGCCTTTTTTCACACCTGGTTTTTAGTGGCTAGGTCTGGAAACCAGCACACAGTGGGTTAACAAATAAATAACAGAGTGTTTATTTATTTGTTAACCCACTGGAGACATCGGTGATGAATGTGGATGGAGCCCTGGAAGCCCCGCTTCTACTTCTCTTCAAGCGGCTGCAGATACAGCCTGGCTTTGCGTGAGCGGTTGCTGATAGCACTTCTACCCTTTTGTTTGAATGGGCAAAAAAGGATTTTATATGTGCCATCTTAACTGTTCATGCAAATCAAGCATGGAGTTTTGCATAAGTATTTATGCCCCGCTCTACAAAGAGGTGCCGGGCGTATTGTGGGATCCCTTTCAGTTCCGTTGCAGACCAACCAGCCTTCTAATTTACTTTCTGCCTTCAGCTTCTCCCCACTATAACATAGTCACAGCAGCCAGTACTTTTCCTTACTCTCCAGCTGTTTGCATTATGCAATCTGATTGCAATTGCAAATACATTAATCATTTCCTATCATGGTTAATATTTACCCCGTTTGCTACTGTGCAGCCAGGGTGATGGGAAGGGTGGGTACAGGGAAGTGAAAGATACAGTCAGAGAAGTACAAAATGTATGGGAACACCATGTCTTCAGAAACACTCTGGTTTTTTTCTTCCCTTTAAGACAAATGTTTCCATGGTGCAGCAGTTCTCTAGGGCTTGTCTTGATTTTCCAAAGCCAAGTGCTCCTTTTTTTTTTGTCCTCGAGGCAACCTCAGTCTACAGAAGTTTTTTTTTTGTTTGTTTTGTTTTGGTTTTGGTTTTGTTTTGTTTTGTTTTGTTTTTTGTTTTCCCATGCCTTCTCCAGACCCCTGAGCACTGCCTTTTGCTGCCTGGGGAAGTGAAAGCGAAAGGGTTACTGCTGCCCAGTTGGGATCTTGTTGGTGTTGTTGGGGATTTTTTTTGACTCCTAGCATGATGCTTCCTCCGACTGTGTTTAAAAGCCACTGGGCTTGATTTCCGCCCTAATGGCATTGAGACTGGAACTGGAACTGCCTCTACTGCCTAGTCCTCTTCCTGCCCGGGTCTTCAGACATTATGTCACTTGCTTGGGGTGGCTCACTGACTCCAGCCGGTGTCCCCGGGGGATGGAAACCAGGTTCCCTTCCCTGTGGCAGCAGTGCCCACATTTAAGAAGCTGCAGTGCTGAGCCATGACTGCATTAGTTCTGTTACATTAGAACAGAAGCAAAGAGCTTAATTTAATTCGCTGGCCTGTATGCTGACACCTGAGGGTCACTAATTCACTGTCACATATTCGCAGTGAGACCAGGCTCTTTAGCACTCAGATAGTCTTCTTCACAATGTATTGTTTTTTTTCCAAGAGCAGAGTCTTTCAAGGTGAATGTTGTTCATTTCCTGGGAGTGGAGAAAACTATCCCCTTGCAAGGGTGACCACAGGTCAGGATGACTCACTTTTGCCAGGGTCCACATGGGATGGAATATCTCATGTCTCTTTTTTTCTTCTAAAATATATAAATTGATCCATTCTTTCATTTTATGATTAGCAGCATGTTGTGGTTTAACCCGGCTGGCAGCTAAACACCACACAGCCGTTCGCTCACCCTCCCCCCTCCCTCTCTGGGATGGGGGAGAGAAATGGGAAAGTGAAGCCTGTGAGTTGAGATAAAGACAGTTTATTAAGATAGAAAATAATAATGATAATAATAATAATATGTACAAACAAGTGATGCACAATGCAATTGCTCACCACCCGCTGACCGATGCCCAGCCCAACCCTGAGCAGCCGCCCCCCCCAGCCCGGCTAGCCACCCCTATATATTGTTTAGCATGACATCAGATGGTATGGAATACCCCTTTGGCCAGTTTGGGTCAGCTGTCCTGGGTTTGTCCCCTCCCAGCTTTTGCTGCACCCCCAGCCTGCCCGCTGGCAGGACAGAGCGAGAAGCTGAAAAGTCCTTGGCATAGTGTAAGCATTGCTCTCCAGCAATTAAAACATCAGCATGTTATCAGCACTCTTCTCATCCTAATCCAAAACACAGCACCCTACCAGCTACTAGGAGGAAAAATAACTGTCCTAACTGAAACCAGGACACAGCATCAATAAAAAAGTTATTTCATAGTGGCATATGATTGGCCATAAAACATTTATCCACCAAAAGCTCTGTTTGGAGATAATTCAAGGGCTTTGAGTCTATCAGATGCTTCATCCCACTCTGTCTTTGCAAGTGCTAGGATCAAGCCCTGTAGTAGCATTTGCTATGCTGTAACTTCCAAGAAGCAAACCTTGCCTGTGTTGTTTGTGCATGAAGACCTATTAGGCTAAATTAATCCCTAGGATAAACGTACAGACTTCAATAGAATGTTATCAGGGATAAATTAGGCCTATTGATTTTTAATGAGGCTCTTACCTGAATAAAGAAAATAGAGTTTCTCTTCTGTTGTATTGTTCTTTTACTGCAACCATCACCATAAGCACCTGCTTTGCCACTGAATTTTTAAACCTGAAAATTGTGGACTTCTAAAAGGATTAAAAAAGATACTCCTTTTCCTTTGTCAAATTTTGGTCAGTGCCATTACACAGTGAGATATATTTCCCAGAATTTCCACATCTCCAAACATCCTTTTTGGAAAAAAAAAAAAAAAAAAGTTTGCCAGAAAAAAATACAGGTTTTCTCTGTTTTAAGGCTGATCTCTTTCCCCAGAGAGTATCTGCATCACAAGGGGTTTTCTCCATGCTAATGAATTTCTAAAGAATCATTTTGAGAAGTTTGAATTGACTTGGTTTTCTGAGGTGATCTAGCTGAGATAATCTGCACTTTGCAGTTTCATGCCAAGGGTTTCCAGCATCACCCCATCCTCTGAGCCCTCGGGTGGGTCATGTGGAGTTATTCTGCATCCCCAGGAGACTTGTCCATGGATCAGATGGCTGGTGGCATGGCTCTTGAGGAAACAGCAGTGTGAAGTGATAACTTCTGTGCTGTTCCTGGGAAGGCAGGAAACTGCTCTGGTATGGAGAAGCACAGGCAGGTATCATCACTGGAGATGGATTTTCTCCATCATATCTGTGATCCTTGGGGTCACGGGGGTAGAGGGAAAGGCAAGCCCCTCTGGTGCCTCTTTACCCAGGTACAAGTCTCAAAGAGCAATGCTTGCGAGTGTTTTGTCTCCATCTCTTTGTGAAGAGCAACCAGCACCTTTGGGAGATGAATTCTGGGGCTTTCAGTGTGACCTGTGATGTTCAGGTAGTGCTTGATTTCAGCCTGGCTTCCACAGGGTGCTGTTTCACCAGCCACTGCCCCAGGTGAGCTTTGGGCCTGTAGAGATGAGACTGTTTCTGCAGCTCATTGATGGTGTTCAAAACCAAGCGTGACCTGCTGTGCCCCAGCACTGCGGTGTCATACATGGCTGCAGGGGGTACACATGGCTGTCACTTCATACATCCTGCTGTTCATGTTCAGCACCACATGGTTAAGGAAACTTTGCAATTAAACCCCTGAGCTCTCTGAATACACCAAAGCCTGGCTAATTTGCATCCTTTATAGTGTTTGATTTTAATTTTTATATTTAGAAATTAAGAAGCATCCTTTAAAACCATTAAATAGCTATCGATTGGTAGTAGGCTGGTTGGCTTGGCATTAATCACCGGTCTAAATGGCAATGTGTACAGACTTCTGAGTCATCGTTTTGTGTTTCTGAATGCACCTTACCATTGGAAGAAATGTTTGTATTTATCCAGAAATGCTAATAGAAGCTCTCTGTGCCCTTCTAGCACATGCAGTAGAGGTCAAGGGACTGAACATAGGCAATGCTAACTCCAGGTGTAAACCTGAACATTTCTTGAAGCCTATTTTTAGTAAAAGACTCTGTTTGTTAGCTTTAAAGTATTTTTGCTATTTTGGATTTTTACTTTGGAAAAGCAATCAATGTAATAGGAATGGTGCATTGTGAAAGTCATTAAGCAATATAAAACACAAGATGTATACTTCTTACAGGCTTAAGTGTCATATTTGCAATGTGATTCTTCTTTTTTCTACGCACGTCTTTCTTCCCATAAAACTCTACAAAACCCTCCACTGACCGCCACCAGCAACAGAGATAAGGAATGCTCCAATGCAGAAACATACCCTAAAAATAGAAAGGCCAGTATTTCCTTGCAGTGAAGCTTAAGGCCTTTAAACTCACCCCTGGACAAGAAGAATCAACGTCTCCTTTAAAAATGCTGCAGTGTTATATAGCAGACCATTCAGCTATGCTAACAGCCATATATTTTCTATTCAAAACTGTTTTTCTTTGTATATAAACACGTGGAGGTTTTGTAGCTTTATATGTCCACATTTTTGACATGCGTAGGTGGAGCTCACATAGGAAAGCCTGTTCAGGAGTTGGTACCAGCTGCCCTAACGGGATACTACTGACTTTAGTTATATCAGGGACTAAATATAGATTGGACAGCAATGTACACAGGGCTGCATCTGACAGCCAGGACAGAATGTGCTGCTCGACAGACAGATGATGGACTCTGCTTTTGCTCCTTTTATGTCAGGGAGCTCTCTCATGCTCTTTTGCCCTTCTGTCCCCTTGCAAGCATCTCCGCTAGCAGAAATCCTGCCACCAGCCTCCATGGGCTTTGGATCCAGCCCATGGGAGACGTGGGGCTGGTCTGGACACAGGTCTTCTGTCGGTGCCTGTCAACGTAGCTGCCCCCATCTCAGTGGTGTTGTGCTGATTTATACCCAGCAAGGGGCTGATTGCTGGGAAGCATATCAGTACTTCAGGTATTTTGCTGCTGGTCTTCCTCCATTGACCTCTTCTCTCCCTCAGTCCTTTAAAGTTTCTTACATGCAGTTTAAAGTTTGAGACAAGAGAAGGATGCGTTTTAGCTGCTCTCCCTCCAAGTTGCATACAAACAAAGGAGAAAAATCAGGAGCGTGGACACCTAGAGAGATCTGCACAGGAGCCATCTGCAGAGGTCATGGTGAAAAAGAGGGGACCAAAGCACAGCTGCTACCCAAAGTACCAGTGTGTATTGCTGCTCTCCCCACCAGAGCCACGCTTTTGAAGACAAAATTTGCATTTCCAGCAGCGTTCTTCAGAGGTCCCTTTCCAGCCTGGACCAAAAAGAGATGGTCCAAGTGTGCCTTGTTGTCTGTGTCCTCAACAGGAGGGTCCGTCCCCCTTCTCACTTTCATGGAGAAGGAGCAGTCACCTCTGAGACTTTTTCTCAGTTCTCCAGGGCTGGACAGGCATTTTGTGAGAGCCCCGCACAGAATGGAGCCTGTTCTTGCTATTGTTCTGAAAGAGGATGAAGCCTTCCAAGGTAATTGGATTTGAATCTTTTCTTTTTTTTTCCTTCCTCTTCCCAGCCTTGACTGCTATTTTTAAGCCAGGAGAGCACTAGTGTTGAAAGGGATGTACTCATCCTGACAGGCTCTGCCGAGAAGCGTAGCAGGGTTACAGTGCATCTCAGTGCAGGAACTCTTCAGTTAAGGAACTCTGAAGACTTGGCAAGCTGCAAGGATGCCGAAGACAATGCCCAAGGTGCCCAGAAGTTCAGACAGCCTTTTATTTTCCTCCCTGGGAAGGAAAGCCCAAGGCTCTTGTATCACTGGAAGTGACAGTTTTGAAGTGAAGCAGACTTGATAGTCCAAAAGCACCATATTTGTGATTCTTTGGGAGAGAGTGTATATCCCCTTGTAGCTGTGTGCTCCTGTGGATTTCAGTCTAGTCTTTAGCAAATGTGCAGAACTGGGACCTGTGCGGTGTCCCAAATGATTTATAGATGCACAAACCATTAAGGCAGACCTTCTTCCTTTTTCAATGCTACCTTTCTCCAGAACACAAGCTAGGTAACGTCATCTAGTCATATGTGCAGTGGTTAAGAGGAAACTATTTTTTTAATGAAAAATGTCCATTTAAAGATTTTGAGGTCATAATGAGTCCTCCAGCATCACAAGGCAGGGTACTAGTCCCTGTACTAGTTCTCTGTGATTTCTTCTTTGTCATCTGTAATAGATTTAGAATATTTTACCTTTGCTTTCTCTCTTACTTCTCATCCTTCCACATTCACTGAGCACATAACCAAACAAACCATGGCTGTGTAGGAAAGGACTGTCCGTGTTATTCCATTTGGTGTTTTTCATGATGCTTTGAGCATTACAGATTAGGTATTTTTGAAACCCGCTTCTCATTGCTTACAGAGAAAAAGTGCGCATTCCCTTCCCCTTCAGTCTTTGGACAATCATTTTTGTTTCAGAGTATGAAGAGTAATGCAGAATGAGTACATTGTCCTCTTAGATTTATAGTCCAGGAGACAGGTCACAACTCTTAGCCATTCTAAAAATGATCTATACTTCAGGGCCCTGGGGGACAAATATGAAATATATATCCTAGTGTGTCTCAAATCAAACTGGGATGCAAATGCAGTACAGACCTGAGCCAATCATTAAGCAATGGTGTTGCACCATGCCTCAGGGAGGACAGGATCGAGAGGGACACCGTCTCTTGGAAACTGATGCAGCACCGACAGCGGGAATTGATGGTCCCAAGTCCCAGTGCCCCGACTGGTCCTGTTGGGGACATCTCACCTCTCTCTGATGGCTTTTATAAGAGCAGGGAGATGTGGTGCTCCTCCAGTGGTGTTACTCTCAGTGTTATTTCAGCGCCACGGAGCAGGACTGGGAGCTTGTCCATGCAAGGCACTATGCCACCCGCCACCCTGCTGCCAGCTTGGACCTCCAGCTGAGCCTCCAAGTAAAGCCGCTTCGCAGCTTGACCTGGGAGTTTTCAGATCTGCTCAGTCAGTTGTGGCGAGGCATGCTTTGAACCACCAAATGTGGAGTTTGAGCTGTTCGGTTCAGAGGCAAAATGCAGCTTTCCTCCTCTTTCAGGATCTGAAGGCAGGCTGTGGGAAGCCCTGCTGGGATCCTGTAGTCAGGCTGCTGGGGAGAGCGAACCCCGTGCCCCTCCATGCTGTGCTGGGGGGACCTTTCAGCACTGTGACCCATCAGCAAGTCCTCTGAGGCTTGAAAGCACCAACAGGTATCTGACATAGGGTATTGAACATCTTCACCTCCTGCTGAAATCATTTGGCTCTTGCAAACCCGAGCCCCATCAGGACCAACCCTCACATGCCTCAGCCCCGTATTTTGTGAGAGGACACCGATAACCTCTGGATTGGACCTTTTCTTCCTCCTGGAAGCAGGGAAAACACAAGTTATACATGAAATTGGAGGAAACAAAGTGAAAAGTTTGAATTTGTTACTAGATACAGAGTGATTTTTGCTTACTTTTGCCAGGTGTCCTGAGACATGAGAACGTATTACAGAGTCCTTTCCTTGCAGAAGTTGTGCTTATCCTGTGATCTGTATTTCTTTCCCCATCTCTCTAATGTTGCTCTTAACATCCTATTATCAAAGGGCTTCAAAAGAGACCAGCAGAGCTCAGCTCCCGTATTCCCTTGAATTTCAGTGAAAGGATTACATTTGGGTTTTTAGGAATTGCCAGAGAAGGTTTAAGGCAGAAAAAAATCACTGAGGATTTTTTTCTAGCCTTCCAAGGTTTTTTTTCTGTACCCGTGGAGTGACATTTTCACAAGTGCTCGGCATTGCTACTACAGAAGGAAGCAACAGAGCTCCCTGTGTCGCCTGGCTGTGGGAGCAGGACACTACTGAATATCCTGCTCTTTTCTTCCTCTTCCCAAACCTAACCCTTGGACAAGATTATCTAACAGATACTTCTTAACTTGCATCAACACCCTTCACCACAGTGATGATTGGGTATAAAGCTCCTAGTTACACCCTCCACTATTCCCAGCACCACACACAAACTCTTTCTCTTTTCCTCTCCTGTATCCTTTCACCCCAGCTCCCCTGGCCCCAGGCCATGTACCCATTTGGAAAGAAAAACAGAGCAAAGAGCTAGCTAAAACCCATTCTGTAAGAAAAGGAGACAGGAAAGGGCTTGAACAGGGGCCCCTAAGTGATGCTGATGTCACCAAGATGCTCTTGTGGTTCAGTTCTGACTGTTCTCCTTTGCTTCATCTTCTCTTTGTCTTCTCTTCCCACTGATCCCTTTCTCAGATAACCCCAGTGTTAAACTAAGTTGAATGAGACCAAGACATCAGGGAATAATGTAAGATTTACAGCTATAATGGTGTTCATCCTACTTACATGCTGCATCTCAGCCCTTCCCCATGCCTTTCAAAGTGCGCGCTGTAAGATGCTCTGCAAATCTTTATTGCACCTTGCTCAAAAGGACATTTCAGTGCCTTTAGGTGGCTGTGTAATAAGAAAAGCATTAGTAAAAAATATGTTCTTACTGTTTTCTTGTGGGTTGCTTTGCAGATTATGTACTGAAAATCATTCACTGAAACTGCAAAACCTTTGCAGTTCAGCAGGGCTTTCCCAGTCCTCAGCAATGGACATCCTTCTGGGACATATCTAGAGATGGAGTGAGCTGAAGTGTGCCCACTCTATGGAAATATCTGTGGCCTGTGGCCTGATGCAGTACTAATATTGAGATGTTCCAGATGCCCCTTAATGGTTAGAGCACCCTTAATGTTCTGCAGCTGCTCTGTTTTGGAATAGCTCTTTGTTGTGGTTTAAGCTGGCCGGCAGCTAAACACCACACAGCCATTTGCTCACCCTCCCACCTCCCTCTCTGGGATGGGGGAGAGAAATGGGAAAGTGAAGCCTGTGAGTTGAGATAAAGACAGTTTATTAAGACAGGGAAATAATAATAACAATAATACTAATACTAATAATAATAATAATGTGTATGAAACAAGTGATGCACAATGCAATTGCTCACCACCCGCTGACTCACAGCACTCTTCTCATCCTAATCCAAAACACAGTACCCTACCAGCTACATGAAGGAAAATTAACTCTGTCCTAACTGAAACCAGGACATATTTCCACCCCTTATTCCATACCATTTATGTCATGCTCAGGTTACACTCTTTCCAATACATTCTAATTAATCACCATTTTCATCTATGGTATATAGCAATCATGGTAGTGATGACACACAGTACTATATAATAATTAACATAATACAACTCAACTCATAGACTATTCTCACCCAGTATTAAATTCCCTTGAGGTACACACCAGACCTCCCCATTCTTTTGCCTTACCCACCAAGTGCATCCAGGTCCCTGAGCAAAAGCAATCCCACAAATGGGTTTGCCTTTTCCTGAGGCAGGAGTAGCCCAGACTGTCTTTCCCAGCATGTTTCTTACATGCACTACAGGAACTTTATCCCCTTCTACTGTACGTAGCAGGTTTGATTGGGCAGGTCCAGCTCGGTTGGCAGATCCCCTAGTATTGACTAACCAGGTGGCCTTTGCCAAATGTGCATCCCAATTTCTGAATGTCCCAGCACCCATTGCTTTCAGTGTAGTCTTTAACAGTCCATTGTATCGCTCAACCTTACCGGAGGCTGGTGCGTGATAGGGGATGTGATACACCCACTCAATACCATGTTCTCTGGCCCAAGTGTCTATAAGGTTGTTTCGGAAATGAGTCCCATTGTCTGACTCAATTCTTTCTGGGGGGGCATGTCGCCATAGCACTTGCTTTTCAAGGCCCAGGATAGTGTTTCAGGCAGTGGCATGGGGCACAGGATATGTTTCCAGCCATCCGGTGGTTGCTTCCACCATTGTAAGTACATGGCAGGTTTGAGGGAGTGTGATGTAATCAATCTGCCAGGCCTCTCCATATTTATATTTCAGCCATCGTCCTCCATACCAAAGAGGCTTTGACTGTTTGGCTTGCTAGATTGCAGCACATGTTTCACAATCATGAATAACCTGTGCTATAGTGTCCATGGTCAGGTCCACCCCTCGATCACGAGCCCATCTGTATGTTGCATCTCTACCTTGATGGCCCGAGGTGTCACGGGCTATAAATAATTCACCCTTATGTTGCCAGTCCAGGTCCACCTGAGCCACTTCAATCTTAGCAGCCTGATCCACCTGCTGGTTCTTTTGATGTTCTTCAGTAGCCTGATTCTTGGGCACATGAGCATCTACATGGCGTACCTTTACAACCAGGTTAGGGTCATGACAAGAAATTTCATCACATCATAAGCTATTGTTACACCGCACGGTACCATAATGATCTTAAACCAGGGCCCGGAAAGGATAAACAGCACGACAGGGAGCACATACAGAAAGTAACGTGCTATAAATCTCAATTTGGAAAACAGGCACAGCAGACTTGAGATTAAAGCAATCAACATTGTGACTAGCAACTATTAAGCAGCTCTAATACTTATACCAATTTTATTTTAACACACTCTGGTCAGATTTATTGTTATCTCAACCCTTTTGGCCCCACGGGCGCCAAAAAGGACTGTTGTGGTTTAACCTGGTCGGCAGCTAAACACCATACAGCTCTTCGCTCACCTTCCCCCCTCCCTCTCTGGGATGGGGGACACAAACGAGAAAAACTGAAGCCTGTGAGTTGAAATAAAGACAGTTTATAAAGACAGGGAAATAATAAGAACAACAATAATAATAATAATGGTAATAGTAATACTAATAATATTGTGTACGAAACAAGTGATGCACAATGCAGTTGCTCACCACCCGCTGACCGACGCCCAGCCTATCCCTATGGAATACCCCTTTGGCCAGTTTGGGTCAGCTGTCCTGGGTCTGTCCCCTCCCAGCTCCTGCTGCACCCCTAGCCTGCCCACCGGCAGGACAGCACGAGGAGCTGAAAAGTCCTTGGCTTAGTGTAAGCATTGCTCTGCAACAATTAAAACATCAGCATGTTATCAGCAGTCTTCTCATCCTAATCCAAAACACAGCACCCTACCAGCTACTAGGAGGAAAATTAACTCTATCCTAACTGAAACCAGGACACTTGTTGCTGAATTCCTTCATGAATAAAAGCAAGGGTGCTTGTCTGATGCACAGGGAGAAACCAAATATTGTGAGTGAAAGCATGAAAAGGAAGAGATTGTGTATCATGGTCCACTTCTACTTAATGTTTTAGTATGTTTTTTTCTTTCCTATGTGCCCAGGTGCTGTCTTTTTAAAGCTGTTGATGCTCGCATTAATTCAGTGCTTGGAATTAAATAACCACAGCGACCCTCTCCACCAAAGCTCTCTTCAGTATTGCGTTCCCACTTGGAGATGTGTGGGCTGTGGGTACACAGCCTTTGTGTCCGTTTGCCATCATTTCCACTTCCCACATTTGACTTTCTCTAGAGAAAGCCTGGTGCCAGGATTTCTGCTTGCTGAATGAAGCAAGGGTGAAGTTCTGGCCTGATGGATTCTGACGGAATTTGATGGCAAAGCTCCCAGAGCTGAGCAGGAGCGCGGGATGTGATTTGGAGTATGGGGAGGATGTGCACAAAGCGATCACACAGAGCAATGTAATTGCGGCCTTTCAGTGGATGCTAAAGTTAGAGATCAACAGGCTATCAGCTATAAATGGCAGAGATTTCTGCTGATTCCTATTTCTGTTATTTTAACTGCTATTGGAAATCAATACCATTCCTGCCTTTCAGGATAGGTAAAAGCCCACTGCCTGCTCTTCCGGCGCACAACTCAGGCATTTTGTTATCTCAGAATAAATATGATCCTCCTAACCAAGCTCTTGTGTTGGCGTGCTTAATATTTTCCCCACATCCGTGCAAAACCTTTTAATATGTTAATGGATTTGTTTGTTTGTCAAGGAAAATTTTACCCCCTGCAATGACAGCTTCAAACTCATGCTGCAAAAGGGCAGGGAGACAGGAGCTCTGTGGCCAGGTGTGACACGCGGCTCCCGACAGCCAGGGCTCCAGGCTCAAGTTGGGTGCCGTGCCACTCTGATCCTCGGTGCTGGTTTAATCATGTTAATGTGCTGTCTAATTATGGTAAACACTGCATATTATTCAATTTAAAAATGTATATTGCCATTCACATAGTCAGGCTACAGATGTTTTGACACATTAGTGTTTTCTAAGCTGAATGCCCTCTGGTAGGCACCAGGGGCTGTGTATCACTCTGTTAGCTAAAACCAGAGATGGGTGATCACAGGCACTGGCCAACTGACTTGGAAAGTCAGTAACTCGGCACACTGTCCCCAAATTCCCGCTTTCCCCAGAATTGTCCTTGCCTGGGGGCACCTCCAGAGGTGGATGCTCAGCCCTTAGGTGAACTTCCCCAGAAGCAAGGGGCTGCTGCTGTAGCTGAAAGCAACCCAGCCCCTCTTATAGTGCTGGCTGACCTGCAATTATATATCAAGGATGCCTAATTAGACACAGAAGTTTCAGAGATGGGCTCAAGCTGGAAAGCATTTCCCTAAATCAAGACCTGTGTTTCCTTTTTGTGGGGGATTCTTGGAATCGTATCCTGATATGCTGGATCCAATGACAGCATCGTGATAAATGACAAAGTCCAAAATAGGATTCTAATTAAAGTTTGTAATTTATTAAGCGAATGGAGGCAAGCAAACAGCACTGGGTGTGCCGGTGTGATGGTTTTACTCGAGTGGGCAGCCAAGCTCCACCACAATCGCTCTCTCACTCCTCCCCTCCTCAAAGAGGAAGGGGGAGAAAAGAC
>NW_023305593.1:0-1967 GCF_011077185.1 Oxyura jamaicensis
AGTCAGATGACCAAAGTGCTAGAATCTGCCACAGGTGTGTTCCCCAGAGAGATGACATTCAATTGAAGAACAAACCAAGAAAATAAACAGAGAGTTACAGCTTGCACCAGAAACACTGATCAGGTAGGAATTGCACAGGCCCTTCACAGACATAGACAGCGGGATCAAGTGCCCCCTCAGCAAGTTTGCAGCTGACACCGAGCTCAGTGGGGCACTTGGGACACCAGAAGGAAGGGATGCCATCCAAAGGGACCTGGACAACCTAACCAAGTGGGAACCGCTGGGAACGTGGCACCGGGACAGACATCACGATAGTTTACATTAGGAGAAAGCCCCTTCTTTTGCTCTGCAATTCTCAAGTTTACATTTCTTGCTTCTTTATAAGCCTTCCCTTCCTTCTTTACTCAGACTACAAATCATTACAAGATAGACTCTTCCATTCAGATACGGACTCTACAGGTTCTCTAACCGTTAGAAACTGAAGAATGAAGTCATGTTTATCCAAACTTTTGGTCCTTTTAGAAACAATTTTTAAATAGCAGGTTTGTGCAGCTGCTAAACTGCTACAGATCAGAAATCACATCTGATTGGAAAAATCTATTAAAAAGAACCCAGAATGTCCCGTGAATATTTTCTGTGGGAAAGACGCAGCTAAACCTAGCTAACAGGGAGAATTACATAGAGAACAGAGCCCAGAACTAAGAAAACAATATCTCCTGCCTACCACAGGGGTGACTTAACTGTGTTCAGAATCCATGCTCCATTGGTTATGCACACCAATCCAATATTCTCTTTCTGACATTAAAACAAACAAACTAACAAACAAACAAAACGAGTTACTCTTTTCACAAATTGGAAATGACTTAAAGATTACTTTTAAAACTGCTCTGTAACTGTTGGATTCCGCTGGTAATAGTAGAAGTCAATTAAAATTTTAGGGAGATTGTGTACTTGTGCTAGAGTGTCCAAACCAACCAACTGCCAAATCAATGGATAATGAAAAGGCTTAATTATCTCACAAATTAGAAGTACTCAGTGCATCAGATTCAGACGTACAAGATGTTTACTACTGGAAATTTCATATCTGAATTGCCACAAGGAATTCTTCTTTTCTCTCAGTGAAAACAAACCACAAGCGAAACATCAAGGCAGCAACATCCATTTCCTGGAAGCTAAAAAAGAAGGACTATCCGTGTCTGTAGCATAAATAGTATGGCAGTGATTCCCTTCTCAGCACTTCCATGCCAAAAACACAGCTCTTCAAACCAAATACAGCAACTAGAATGCAACCACTGATGTTTCTTTGAAAACAAAGAAGATGGATTTGAAGTTCAAAGTAACACATTCTAAGCCTTCCGAATCTAGGAAATTATGTCCAGTTTTTACTGGTTTCACAACAAACATTCAGCAATTGCTTTGGCATTGGAAATACACCCGATTTTTTCCATCATTTTCGGGCTTGGACACTCTGTAAATTTCATCTTTGCCAGAGGATCACATCTGACATAAACTCAGGCTAGATCACAAAATACACACTTCTGCAATGAAACAGAGGGCTTTTAAAGGACACCGTTTCTGCTGGGTGTACAACCTTATGAAGTAAGAATTATTTTTGTATCTGGATTTTTCACCTCCTTTTCTAGAAGCCTCAAAACACAGTTCTGTTCTTACTGGAGAAGTTACATATTCATCAGTCAGAACTTCCACTACAGGCTATTCCTCGCAAAGCTACATCATAAAAGTGTATTTAGGGATGAACATCAGCTTCAGATTGCTTTCTCAGATTATTGTCAACTATTTTTAAGCCAGTACCATAGAAAATAGTTTGAAAACATGAGGTCTCCCCTTTTCATGTTCCTTTCAGTGGTACTAAAAAACAAACAAAGAAACAAACAAAAACAAAACAGATTGCTTCACAAACCCTAGCTTTATTTCAACCAGTGGACCTGCTAGGGTAAATGCCCCAA
>NW_023305594.1:0-3426 GCF_011077185.1 Oxyura jamaicensis
AAGAGACCTCCAAGATCACCCAGTCCAACCTCTGACCTAACGCTAACAAATCTTCCACTAAACCATATCCCTAAGCTCTACATCTAAACGTCTTCTAAAGATCTCCAGGGATGGTGACTCAACCACTTCCCTGGGCAGCCTATTCCCATGACCAACAACCCTTTGAGGAAAGAAGTTCTTCCTAATATCCAACCTAAACCTCCCCTGGTGCAACTTTAGACCATTCCCCCTCGTCCTGTCACCAGGCACGTGGGAGAATAGACCAACCCCTACCTTGCTACAGCCACCTTTCAGGTACCTGTAGAGTGCAATAAGGTCACCCCTGAGCCTCCTCTTCTCCAGGCTAAACAGTCCCAGCTCCCTCAGCCGCTCCTCATAAGACTTGTTCTCCAGACCCTTCACCAGCTTCGTAGCCCTTCTCTGGACTCGCTCAAGCACCTCCATGTCCTTCTTGTAGTGAGGGGCCCAAAACTGAATGCAGTACTCGAGGTGCAGCCTCCACATAGCCAAGTACAGGGGGACTATCACTTCCCTGGACCTGCTGGCCACGCTGTTTCTTATGCAAGCCAGGATGCTGCTGGCCTTCTTGGCCGCCTGAGGACACTGCTGGCTCATATTCAGCCGACTGTCAACCAATACTCTCAGGTCCTTCTCTGACAGGCAGCTTTCTAACCACACATCTCCCAGCCTGTAACTCTGTTTGGAGTTGTTGTGGCCCAGGTGCAGGACCCGGCACTTGGCCTTGTTGAACTTCATGCAGTTGGCCTCGGCCCATATTCATAATTCATTTAAGCTTATTAAGTAAACATTTGAAAATTAAATTTCTCTGCAAAATAGAAAGAGTATTTTCTATTACTGAAAGTATTAAGTATATTAAACTGTTACTGTTACAGAAGGACCAGTATACTCAAAGTTAAACTTATCACTTACACTAATTAAAAATAAAAAAATAAAAAAATACCACCTCCGCACATACAAGTTGATAATGCTAACTGGAATCAGTAGACAGATATAAATATTGAAATTTGTAAATAACAATAATAAATTAATTAAATAAATAAAAGTCGGACTGTGGAGCCAAGCTATGTTCTCTGCATGTTGAGGAACTTGGTAAAGGTATTAATTTCCTCCTTATTCATTATTACCACACTGTGTTCACTGAGTAGAAACCGTGTTGGATTCATCAGTACTAGAACGCAGCAAGTTTGACCTATCTCAGTTTTTTTGAATCAGTAAATAAATAAATAAATAAATAAATAAATAAATAAATAAAATCTTTCGGAAAAATATTTGAAAATTGTATATTTTTGCCCAAGACACTTTGTGAGTTATTACTTTTTCAATAAATGCATGTATATAAATATCTTGAAGTAAATATTGTTATATTTGACTCCATTTAACTCAATGTCAGCTTTTACATAAACACATACAGTTAACTTTTATTTCTTACTGACATTCTTAGCATATAATCAGCTAATTTTTAGAAATCTGTTAGAGATATTTGCTCCCAGACAGTTGTTTTTTTTTTTTTTTTCTTCTTTTTTTCTTTTTTTTTTTTCCAGGTTTCAGCCTGCAGCAGATTTTTGTGGCAGATTCATGAAAACACAAATCTCTAAGAGAAATGCTGACACAACCTTCATTCCTATACAGTAGTGTGAACTCACCACTGTAATAATTAAGCAATTAGGAATGATAGAGATCATGAGTTTCCTGAGTTAATCACGCCCCTGGGGTATTACAAGTCATGATCCAGAGATAAGTGTTTTTAATCCCCCAAGGGTGTGATTATCTTATGATAACCACACCCCCTGGAGGAGGTTTATAAATCACATAAAAATCTTCAGTGTAAAGTAAAAAAATGCTTGTGTTGCAAGAGTAGGAAAAAGTCTGGATATAGACAGTTCTTTGTGGCTTCCACAAATTAATGAGGAACTGCAATGTAGAATGCCAATTCATAGAGTTACCCATCAATCTAAAACATTTTACTGGGGAGTATGTCTGAGTAAATTACTGTTGTCTTTCTCCAACCGCTAGTACAGCAAATACTGATTTGAAACTTTTGAGACAATCCCAAAACTGAAAATGTAATCTCCGTTTGAGACTTTAATACCTCCAGGTTCTAACAGGAAAGGTCTTCCCAAATGTTATTTCCAATTCCATTGTAAATACATGCATTGCACAAGATAGCAAACTAACTACTATCTGTGACTTATTTCTGAAACTCATGCTCAGGATCTCTACTGAAATCCAGAAAGTAATAAATTCATTTTCATGAGTCTAAAAGTAAATAATGTAGTTACTTCAAGTCCTACAATTGAAATGTTAGATAATAAAATAACCTAATCTATTATGAGAACAAAGGAAGTGGTTGTTCTTTGGTTTGGATTTCAATGACACTAGTACTCCAGAAATGTTGATGAATGGGGAAATTAAAAATTATTTGCAGTTCTTAGGTATAAATATAGTGTAATAGCTGCTAGGTTACCTCCTGGTTACTTCTCCACACAAATAGATATAGAGAAACATTAATTATGATTTGGAGACTTGTAGTTTTGCATTCCTTCAGTGTAGCTTTTGTACCTCATGTACTTTCTGACAACCTCAGAGTTTGGAAATTGGAATGGAGGATAACTGTCCTTCTCAAAAGTATATTAAATTTTCTAGTTACCATACAGCTCCATGGGAAAACACAGAAAGAAGAAACTAGGATTCCTTTTAAACTTATTTGAATTCCAGCTAAAAAATAATAATACATGCATAGAGTTGACAATCTCTTTAACAAAGAAGACCAATTTGTACTTAGTAAATAATGATATTCCTTATTGATTGATTAATAACAGGATTTTGTTGGTGATCATAATCAGGATTCATTTTCTTAGCTATGACATATATTATTAGTTCATGTGTTTCACTATAACTTCCCTTGCATTTCTTCGTAAAGCTTTTACAGAACTGTTTTGTCAATATCACTTATAAGAAGAAAAACAACATTTTAACTCAGAGTGATCACAAAATGAAACTCTTGATCATAATTCATTATAATTATAGAGTTAGACTAGAAGAGACAATGCAAGATGATGGAGCTTGTGGTCACAGGTAATATTTTCTTTGCAAATTAACCAAGATTCAGAAAAAAGGAAGAGATTTTATTTTTTTTATTTATTTAATGAGATATAATTAAACAGAAAGACATGGTAGAGTTCTCTAATTTTAGGAAATCATATGTAAATGTTTTGTTCCTTTTCAGGAATTTGCAGGGTACACCGAGAAATCTCTAATCATCTTGTCATCATCTAATCATCTATAGACATAGCTATACCACATCCGTAGAGTTTCCTCACTTCACAGAATCACAGAATCACAGAATAGTCTAGGTTGCAAGAGACCTCCAAGATCACCCAGTCCAACCTCTGACCTAACGCTAAC
>NW_023305595.1:0-1445 GCF_011077185.1 Oxyura jamaicensis
TAGAATCAGAGAAACATTAAGGTTGGAAAAGACTCCAAGATCCTCTGGTCCAACCATCACCCTGCTACCAATGTCACCCACGCGCTAGGTCCAACCTTTCCTTGAGCACAGAATCACACAGAATGACAGAATCATTGACGTTGGGAGAGACCTCCAAGATCACCGAGTCCAACCTCTGACCTAACACTAACAAGTCCTCCACTAAACCATATCACTAAGCACTGCATCCAAACGTCTTTGAAAGACCTCCAGAGGTGGTGACTCAACCACTTCCCTGGGCAGCCCCTTGCAATGCCTAACAACCCTTTTGGTAAAGACAACAGCAGTTTTACCGATCCGCCTCCTGACTTTGCCAACAATAGAGAACTCTACCATTTCGTGGTCACTCTGCCCAAGACAGCTCCCACCAGTCCTTCTCTGTTTGTGAACATTAGGTCTAGCAGGGCACCTCCCCTGGTAGGCTCGCCAACCAGCTGCATCAGGAAACTATTTTCCACGTTCTCCAGAAACCTCCTAGACTGCTTCCGCTGAGCTGTGTTGTATTTCCAGGATACGTCTGGGAAGTTGAAGTTCCCCACGAGAACAAGTGCTGGCGATTTCACAACTTTGGCCAGCTGCCTGTAGAACTCCTCATCTGTCTCCTCATCCTGGTCTGGCAGACTGTAACAGACCCCGATCAGGACGCTTGCCTTGTCGGCCTTCCCGCTGATCCTAACCCACAGGGACTCAACCTTATAATTCCCAGTCTCGAGTTCCACGACATCAAAACACTCTCTAATACAGAGAGCCACACCACCACCCGTTCTGTGCTGCCTGTCCCTTCTGAAGAGCGTACAGCCAGTCCCCGCAGCACTCCAGCCAGCGCTCAACACCCCCAGGGACGGTGACGCCACCACTCCCCTGGGCAACCCGTTCCAATGCCTGACCACTCCTGAGAAGAAATGTCTCCTACTTGTTTGAGTTCTTGAAGAGCAGTGCTTACTCTGAGCCAAGGGTGTTGCAGCCTCTCACGCTGCCCTGCCAGTGAGGAGGCTGGGCGTGCAGGAGGAGCTGGGAGGGGACAGAAGCAGGACAGCTGACCCCAACTGGCCAAAGGGATATTCCATGCCGTATGGTGTCACGCTGGATGAGTACTGTGGGGTGCCTGGCTGGGGGACGGCAGGGCTACCGGCTGCTCAGGGACAGGCTGGGCACCCGTCAGCAGGTGGTGAGCAACTGCATTGGGCCAAGCCCCAGCACCTTGCAGTGATTTGTGTCTCTCTGGAATTGCTAGGGTGATGACACACCTTTTTCAAGCCTTTTGTTCTTCCATTTTTTTTTTATTTTTTTTTTTTTTAGGATTTTGCACCTGTTCAGGGGTGAATTTCCAAAGCACAGGAGTGTCCACTGCTCTAGATGCCTGCCCATATCCTCCAACACTGCCTGCCACTCGTAACTCTTCTGCC
>NW_023305596.1:0-18897 GCF_011077185.1 Oxyura jamaicensis
CATCCTAATCCAAAACATAGCACCCTACCAGCTACTAGGAGGGAAAATAACTGTCCTAACTGAAACCAGGACAGCTTCTATTGAGTGTGGTGTGTTTAATGAGCCAAGTGGGGAACTCCATGAGGAGAGCCACGTAACTACAGCTGTCTGACATTAATGCAACAAATCCATATGGGGCAACAAACAGGAGCTGCAGCGTGTGGAAATCGCGCAATTGTCTTCCACTTTAACTTCCCGTTGATTGACGCATGCTGAAGCAGAAGGTCTAATTGCATGCTCTGTCACATTAAACTGATGCACAGCTTGAAGAATCAAGTTCTTCTAATGTCTGTCCCTACTAGGAAGATATCGTGCCACAGCTGTATGTGGAGCCCCTTAATGGATGTTATTGCCATTGCTGAAGAGCGATGTCTGGTAATTCGGCGATGCAATGTGCAGATAACTCTACTCCTTGGGGGCTCTTTTCTCCCTGTCCTTCCCATTTATGGGAAATGTGTTCTGAAAGCCCTGCCCTATTGGCTCCTGTTCCTCTGCCCCTCAATCACTGCACTGAAAATAGCAAACAAAATTAATTTGATGTTATGGGCAGTCTTTCAAAATGTAGGTCTCTCTTCAGAGTTCTTGGTTGTCAAAATGTGGGTTGTGTACACAGCATGTCTGTCTCATCCCTGCCTTCCTATGCCTCCTATTGTGGTCATTGCAATCCCTGCTCTGCCTTTTGTTAGCTGCAGGATGGCCACTTGTATCCAACAAGATGAAGATGAGTCATTAGCTTTGTTTTAACTAGTGGCCATTGAAAATCAAACACCAGGATGAAGTTTGCATTTGCTTCAAGGAGGGTCTGGTTTGTGCTCATGATCTTAAAATAGAACAAGAACCATAATGTATCTGATCTCCTGGCTTCACGTAGCACTTGTAGTAATTCACAATTTTGTTCCATTAGGACTGGTGAAAGTGATGCTTTTTTTTTTTTTTTTTTTTTTTTAACTGTAGAGGATGTGGTTGCGATATGTCAAATCCAGTTTTACAGTGACTTTATCCAAAGAGCTGTCACTAGCAGCTTGATGCCCTTGTACTTCATAAAAGGGGAGCACCTCTCTGCAGCTTGCTGGGCTTGTTGGTTGCAGAGTTATTAGGGGGCAAAGCAAACGCATTTGATGTGGATTTGGGGGTGATGTTATCTCTTTGGAGACTGTAGTGCTTGAAAACCGGACCTGTTGTGTACTGTGCTGAACTTGTGTGGTCACGTTTTACTCTGATATCCAGATCTTGTTTTTGTGCTGGCAACAGGCACCGCCTCCATCTGTATATGCTGTGGACGGCTGTATAGAGAGTCCTGACGTTGGTCCTAGCCTTTCCCTTGTGCTGAAATTAGTAGGTGCAGTACAACTTTTAAAATGTTGTCTAAAACTGGTGCCTTATGTAACATCGATATGCCAGTCACTTGAATCAAACTACTTTTTGCTTTCTCAGTGTAAAATCACTGCTGAGGTCATCAGTGTGATCTATGTAGAATAAAAGTGATCTTTTTGATTTTTTGTTTTGTCTTTTTGTAGTTTTTCTTCTTCAAAAACTGACCATGTTCTGATTGTTTGTGGTCAGATATGGCAAATGGTAGCAGGTGGATTGGCCTAACTTGGGTAATATCAATACCTCTGAGCAGTTGTGAAGATGGTTCAAGTGCACGTAACTTCAGAGGCTGAGCTTGTGTTTATTGTCTCTTAATACCAGGTCTGGGTCTGACGTGATGCATGGAGCCTCTTGGTATCATCACCTCCAAATGTTCCAGGGCCAGCTGTGCTTTTTCATCTTGTTCTTCAAAGCATCTCAGTGCTGTCCCTTCAAGTCTATTCAGCTCGGCACCATCTCTTTGTCCCGGTTGCTTCTGTCATCAGTTTTGGCTTGGCACTTCTTTGCTTCTGCATCTTTTTCTCTCTTATTTCCCCTTCTGTCCCTCAGTCTCTGGGCTCTACTACACTGTGTCTCTCTGGCTACATGGCTTTAAGACTGTTGTCTCAGGGTAATTAAGTAAAAGGTAGGCTTTTCCTGTCCTCTCTGTGTGTTGATACTAGGCTCCTGATGTTAAAATTACTTACAACTTTCAGGCACCTGTAGCCCTGATCCCCTTTGCAAAGGGTTAGCCAGAACCAAGAATTAGGGGATGGGGCTAAGGAGGTCTATGATTATAGAAGAAAGTTTGGAGGTGGCTGTAAGAAGACCTAGAAATATGGAACCAACTTGTTTCACTAGCCCAGGAAGGGTGCTAAAAAACTCTACGTACAGTAGAGTAGGCTTTCTGTCAGTTTAAAATGCACAGTGAAGCATCAAACCACAAATGCCCTTTAGCATCTTGTTCTGGTGTCTGGAAATCCAAGGGCTGCAGGAAAAAACCCTTAGCTGTTTTGGAGGATGGCTTTGGGAGCAAACCCTTCAAATCTCCAAAAGATCAGCCCTAAAGGTGAGCAAGCCCTTACTGTCTACTGTAACAGCTTTGACCCAGCCTGAATAGCCTATCAAATCTCATTACTCAGAAGACACTGGTTTAATTAAGCCCCCTTTAGAAAGGAGGTGACGAAATGTGGCTGGCAGCCTGTGCCAGCATTCCTACGTGCAGCGCTCCACAACGCTGTTTGCTGATGGTGCGGGCTGGGGCAATGGCCTCTTGCTAAGTGTTTGCTCATGGTGCATTAGGAAGAGCTAGTGAGATTTAAACTGGAATGGTACTTGAATCTAAAGTGTGACTATATCTCTGTGAATAGTGCAGTTTCATGATAGATTGCTGTAGCTTAAAAATAAGGTGTTGCATGTGGCAGAGGAATTGTTTTCCCTCCTGTATTTCAAAATTAATGCTAGGTGCTTGACCTCCTCTTGGATCTTACTACAAGGTTGGCAACAAAAGACTTGTCAAGTCAAGTCAGATAAGTGAAGAAGAAACATTACCACCTCAAACAGTAAAAAAGTCAAAAGAAATTTGAATTTTAACAGGCCAGCAACTGAAGGCCATGTATTGTCTGTGAAGCATCAGATAGGTTGTGAACCTGGATTACCCAGTCAATGGGGAAACAGGGGAGGGTCCCGGTCCTCGAGAAATAAAGTATATGAATTGTACCTTGTGACTAGCAGGTGTGTTTATGGAATGCCCACCATTGTATTTGCGAATAAAAATGATACTTCACTGAGATCCTCGCCTGAGCCTTGGCTACAGAGTGTTTCTCACAGCTGTGTCCAGAGTTGCCCAGCATGATTCACTTCCCCACAGCCTAGTGCCTGCTTGCTTTGCTTCAGGAAGTTGGGCTGCATCTGGGTAAATCTTGCAGCTTTGGCTGTGTTAATTTCCATTAGCCATTGGTGTTGACTGAGCTATTGACTCTGATGTAATGGTGAAAACGACCTTTGCCCAGCAAAAGGTAGTTTCCAGAAGTACTTGAAACTCTCTTCCTGATCCCCACCATGTCAGCTGCTGCCAGGAAGGACAGTGAAGCTGTCTGTAGTCCTAGGCTCTGGACACCCTTCCTTGAAGGTAAAATTTGCATCTGGAATCCACAGTGGAAACACCAAGGCTGAAGAATAAGACCTCATTTGGGGAGTGATGGGTTTGAAAGTTAGATTGGCTCCAAATTGTGCTTTGAGCACTGACTGCTGCTGGTGGGTGTGTAGCAGATAATTTCATGGGTTTGAAGATTGCCTGTTGGGCAGGGCAGTCTGTCAACTGGAGGGCTCCAGAAACAAAGGGCAACTCTGAGTCTTTGTTATGCATAACATCAAAGGGGGACTTACAGATGGAGTTATTCAGAGAAATAGGCTGTAGTGTTCTAAGGAAGATCTTGTGATGCTCTTGTACCTGCTTTAGCTGCTAGACAAGCTATTGAGTGCGCTACAAGCATCCTGTAGTGGGGTTTTAGCTGACTGATCAACAAATATTCTGCAGCTCGCTCTAGTTTCAAAACAGCTCTCTTCTCAGGATAGCCCTGAGAGGATATCCCTCTGTGTTAAAAGCTGCCTGAATAAATCACACATTTAACATCTTAGCCTTGTAGGATTTGCATTGACTTCTCAAATTAAAAAAAAAAAAAAAAAAAAAAAAAAAAAAAGGAACCCCCCCCCCACACACAAAGAAGTTGATTAAATTCTGTGGTTGCTGGATGAAGACTCTGGTTAGCATTGTTTCCTTGTGCATATCCGAAAACTTGAGATCTTCCTACCAGTTACTGTGTACCAGCATTGTGTATTGTTATCGGTGTACTACCCAGCACATCTAGACAAGTGCCATGCTGGCACTTATATTATAGTATCCCTTTTTAGAGCAACAGAGATTAAACTGAAGAGGATCAGTGTGGTATTTCCAGTGGGAAGGGCTATTAATGCCAGGGGAGGCAGGATGTGCTCGGTGGGGCTGGGAAGGAGCAGTCTCAGAGTGCTGTTATCTACACCCTGGCCTTCCTAATCAACCTGGCTGCTTCTTGGCTATTTGGATTGTCAGACTCTGGGCAAAGTTATTTATTCACTCGTTCAATTCTTGGTGCTATAAAATACATTTTGCTGTCTAACATAGCAAGTGTCAGCAGCGTGTCCCATACTACAGAGATAAGACTGTAGGCTTATGCAATGCTATATATATTAAGTTGCTAAATCAATTTTAAAATGTTTTTCAGGTTCTAAATGGCTTCTAAGAAGTTGGGGTCTGACTCTCATGGTAAGTGGAATTTGGTATCCTTGTCCTATCAGTAGGATGAATCTTACTGTTGCTGCTGAGTAATATCCTGGCCATTGAGGCTAATCTGTTCAGCCCGACTGGCTTTTTTGTTAGGAATGAAGTGCCTTGGCTTCCTTCTTGCATAGCTGCTTGCTAACACTGTGCCCGTTCTCTAGTTAAACTGAAGTTCAGCCTATGACTATCCCCCATCATCCCTGCCCCTCTCTTATGGCAGAATAATACCTCCTGAGCAATCCCCTTCAAAATCAAAGCTGAACTGCAGTTTTGGTGCTCATGTGATGCTCGATGAAGCAGATGCTAGATCTGCAGCCTCTTACTATGAAAGTCAAGTGAGAAGCTGGATTGCAAGTCAAGCTTTTAATGTATCATTGGGTTGCTTTTTGCTCAGCAATTCATTTATTCCTAAATTGGACTCATCTGGCTTAGTAGCCTGCAGTTGGGTGACTGATCTCTCCTACATCTGAGATGTGTAATGTCATGCAGATGATTGCAGTATTATAGCAGTGTATTAGAAGGTTATAGCAGTGTATTAGAAAATTAACATACTGGGAAGAAGCAAGAAAGTTTTTATTCCTTAGTCTAGGTGCTGAGGTTAAACTGACAGCCGTCAGTTCAGTTCATCTAGTCTGGGTGCGCTTAGTTTTTTTACTGTCCCAAAACAAGGGATGTTGCTCTGTAAATACCACAGTGTGTGCTCTATGACTAGCGTGTATTTCAGGCAAACAAGAAGGCTGTGGAAGGGGAGCTGTCTTCCACTTTCTGTGTCAATAGGTCTAATAAGACAGGTATCACAGAATCACAGAATCCTCTAGGTTGGAAGAGACCTCCAAGATCGCCTAGTCCAACCTCTGACCTAACACTAACAAGTCCTCCACTAAACCATATCCCTAAGCTCTACATTTAAATGTCTTTTAAAGACCTCCAGGGATGGTGACTCCACCACTTCCCTGGGCAGCCCATTCCAATGCCTAACAACCCTTTAGGTAAAGAAGTTCTTCCTAATATCCAACCTAAACCTCCCCCGGTGCACCTTTAGCCCATTCCCCCTCGTCCTGTCTCCAGGCATGTGAAATAATAGACCAACCCCTACCTCGCTACAGCCTCCTTTCAGGTACCTGTAGAGTGCGAAAAGGTCCCCCCGAGCTTTCTCTTCTCCAGGTTGAACAAACCCAGCTCCCCCAGCCGCTCCTCGGAAGACTTGTTCTCCAGACCCCTCACCAGCTTTGTTGCCCTTCTCTGGACTCGCTCGAGCATCTCCATGTCCTTCTTGTAGCGAGGGGCCCAAAACTGAACACAGTACTCAAGGTGCGGCCTCACCAGAGCTGAGTACAGGGGGACAATCACTTCCCTAGCCCTGCTGGTAGTATTTGCATACTGAGCAATTTAGGCTATGAGATTGGTGCAGAGGTAATCGTGCTTGGCTTGTGTGTTTGGATCATCCCAGTTAGAGCAGGACTTGTAGCAGCGGGACTAACCAGGGCATGGTAGCAGCAGGCAAGCTTGACTCTGTGTGTTTAGGAGGAGATAAGGCTGTCTCTGACCTGGCCATGATGTAAGTGTAAGCACAAAGGCTGCCACAATTGCTACTTCTGCATAAACATACACTGTTGTATCCAAGTTCTCACACTGCCAGCTCAAATACTGTTTGGATGTCGTGGTGTTGGTGGCCAGCGAGGTGCAGTTTGGATGCTGTGCTGTGTACTGCTTCTCAGTAAGGACCAGTGAAAATACTGTTTATTATATTCTGCCTGGAGCGCTCTTTTGTTTTGGTAGTATGGGTGCCATGTAGGCTGTTCAGCCTGAGAGTGTCAGGGCTAGAGGAAATGCCCTCTGTGTCCCAACAGGACTCTGGGACCAGCCAATGCAGTTTATAGCACAAGAGGTCAATTGATGACAGCACATAAACATTTGATTCCAAATTAACAGGATATTCCTGTTCTCAAAAGCTGCTTGTCCTCTTGGAGCTTGTGGCTGCGTTATTGTAGATGAGTCAACAGTGAAGGAGCACAAATAGTACTTAAACTGTCATCCAAGTATGAAAATGGGTCACATAAAAATGGCAAGTCACAGCTCCCTGAGCAAGAGGTTAGTCACCAAACATCTCACATTGCCACTAATGTCTTGTCGGATCTGTAGCATTCAGAGCAAAGTTACAAATGATAACAACAATTTGAAGTGTTTGTCTAGTAATATACAGTCAAAAACCTTGCCTGTAATTACAAAAGGTTAGAGCAGTTAATCTAGAAACTGACTACAATTTATGTTATGGGTTTTCTCGTACTTCTTCACAGCAGCTCATGGAAAAAAAAAAAAAAAAAAAAAAGAAAAAAAACACTTTAGTCTGGCTTCTTGGAGGAGCTTGAATTGTTGGTGATTCTGCCTAGTGAGTTTGCAAGGTGCTTGAAAAGTTTTTGTCCTAAAACACTATAGATACTACACATAAGTGACAGATGTAAAGCACAGATCGAGGACCATGGAATAAGTCTGTGGCCTCTCACTGGAGTGATCACAAATCAGACTGGATCCAGTTAGACTGCCTTGTTTGAAAAGTCAGAATTACTACACTGAATGTTCTTGAGCTATTTCACCGTGTTTTGTTTAAAGCAGGTCTCCTGGACTTGGGGCCACTTTGTCCTTGTGACCACTTCTGTCCAAATGTTACTTTCCACTTGTATGTCAAAACCTTTTTTTTGTTTGTTTGTTTCTTAGCTGCTCTAGAGCTGGGTCATTTTAAAACTTGCTTTGAATATAACAAAAACTGATGGCTCCTTCTATAGAGGCATAACAGAACACAACATTCAGGAGAGCTTCAATTTCTGGTTGTGTAGGCATAGTGTTGTCATGAGGGAAGCTAAGATGCTGGAATATTAATTTCAAAATCTGCTCAGCGATTGGAGTGTTGTAAAATATAGTTATGAACTAGAATATTCTTTTAAAAAGAACAAAACTGAAGCAATGAAGTCCAGGCATATTTAGTGTGTTTCTTATCATACAACTTCCTTTGTATTGAGTCACATTGTGTGGTTGGGGTAGCAGAGAAAGAGTAGCTGCCAAGTACAGAAACATGAGACTTAACTGCATTAAATTTGTAAGGTTTTTGATACAATTTCTTCTTGTGATCTTAGGGCCTTTCAGTTATCTCGATGACATCCCATTTAAGATAGGAGACAAATTTAAAACCCCTTCGAAGGTTGGATTACCCATTGGTTTCTGCCTGCCTGATTCTTTTCAGCTTGTCAGAGAAGCCCAGGTAAGGATGGTTTGTGCACTCCTGCTCTTTCCTCTGTGACCCTAGGTCTTCAACGTGTGATGCTGTGAACTATATTTTGTTCAGGTGTTAGTCTTCACTGTGATATACTATTATTTCATAGTCTGCTAGAATGTAGAGGAAGATAATATTGTAAGCCATGCAAAAAGTTTGTACTACTTATCACTATAAAAAGTCTGATGGCATTTATTTTAATGTATCTACTCCAAAAAAAAACAGTGTTTTTGTGTAACAGGTAAGGGTTTAAATGCTACCCTGACATTGCTAAACTAAGTTGTATTTTTAAGAGGAAAGATGGTAAGAATTGAAACACCCATGCTATGGCATACCCTCAAACAGGGTTCTACAAGTATGACCATATTCTGTGCTATCTGTTTTCCAGCCAAGCTGGGGTTCACATACAGTATGCCTGGTTGGATTGCAGTGCCTCGAATAAAATGATGTGATCATGTAGGCTAGGCCTTGCACAGAACTACTCGTCTTTTTTACAGTTCTGGTGGGAGCTATTCAAAATAGTAAAAGTGCATGGAGGCTAAATTGACCAAAGCCATGTAATTAGTATTTCATGTCTAAACATGTGTGTTTGTATGTATACAGCTATGATAGCTCTGCTCAGAAGTGTGGAATGAATAGTGCCCAGCACTTCTGCCAGTGAGTTGTGTTTCAAAATCACCTTGTTGATAAATTGTATGTCCCATCTCTTAGAGCTAAGGGAAGGGAAAACTACTTAGTATAGAGTTGAGATAGGTCTCCAGGTTCTCTCTGGAGCCTGCTATGGGATGGATAGCACAGTGTCAGTCCCAGAAAAGCCCAGCAGAGGTGTAGCAAACCTTCCTGACTTGTTGCTCTTCAGAGCTAGGATGTCTTATTACCCATTTGGTTGTGACATCATCCTGGCAAGCAGGCTGTAATTCTTGTGAGTCACAGGTAGGTTACACCCTGGACTTAGCTTTGTAGGCTGTGTTCTCTGAATGTTTTATCATGATACAGAGGGCACTAAGGGTGTTTGGTCTCTGTAAGATATTAAAGCTTCACATATATTTAGTGTGTTCAGAATTTTGTCCTCTCAGTCAGGCTACCACGGTGGCTTGTGCGCTGGTAGTGAGTAGCTTATCTAAATGTCTTATGTGCTAACCCAACCCTGAAGGAGCTGATGTCAAATGAGAAAAACTTGTGGTATCCAGTCATGCCGAGAACAGTGGCAAAATCTGCTACTACAGGAAGTTGTTGTCAGTAGCCAACACATCCCCCTTGGCTGGTGAGCCATTAGCACAGGTATGAGAATGCTGATACCTCTCCAACCAGTGGGTCTAAAACTAGTGTCAGGTCCCTTAGGAATCTTTTAGGGGGAACTGATAAATACCTTATTGCTCTTTGGATACAAAAATTACTCTATTGTAGTATTGAATGCCTTGTTCAGTGGTGCCAGATCTGGGTGTGACTGTCTATCACGCATGACATCGCTGTCACTGACACTTCAGGCTTCCACTGACTGCATCTATTTTCTTGTTGGAAGAGGGGGAGAGAGTTGTGAAACTGATCTTGTGATCATCAGTAGATCTAAACAAAACTAAATGTAGGATGGACACAAAATATGAGATTCTGATGCAGACTATAGCCAGATTTTGCTGCAAGAGGTAAAACGAACTACTGCTGGTGTCTCCTAGTGTTGCCATTCTGTAGGTTATAAGAGATGCTGGGGAAAAATTGTCTGTCTGTGATGATTCATGTAGTTCTTGCTCTGTGTTACTTGTGTTACTTCTGCTGTAAAGTAGTAGCTGTGATTCTTATAATTTGTCTTTATTTTTTCCCTCTTTCCCTCTCTACCGCCGGTCAGTATGACTTCTTCCTGGAAAAGAAAACAATCAAGTGGGCTGAAGATATCAAAAAAATTCAAGCTGCCCAGAGAGAAGCTGAACACAAGGCAGAAGAAGCAATAGCAAACCCAAAAGCAGCCCCAGAGGACAGCAACAGAATGGGGTTCTCAGAGGGACCTTGCCCTGAGGCCATGCCTCCTCCTATCAACCCTGTCCTCGCTGGTCTGCAGCACAATAACATTCTTACTCCCATGCCAGCCGACAGCAGTGCTGTGAAGCAAAAAGTTCTTAGTCCACCTCGCCCCAAAGCAGACTTCAACCCAGCTGATTTTGAAAGTGAAGAAGACCCATTTGACAAACTGGAATTAAAAACTATCGATGATAAGGAGGAGTTAAAAAACATTCTGGAAATCCATGTCGGTACTACTGGGCCAGTTGTTGCCCAGCTGTTAGACAGCAGTTTGCCCAAAGGAGGGTCTGAGTCTGTGTTGCAAGATCAGGAGGTTCTGGCATCCATAGAAAGGGCCACGTTGGACTTCAAGCCCCTTCACAAACCCAATGGCTTTATCACTTTACCGCAGTTTGGAAACTGTGAAAAGATGTCCTTGTCTTCCAAAGTGTCCCTGTCCCCTATCACTTCAGTAAGCAATATCAAATCCCTATCCTTTCCTAAACTTGACTCTGATGAGAGTGATCAAAAATCACCAAAGCTCATGAGCACTTTTCACAGCACTACCTGTCTCCACAACAGCACTTTTCTCAGCCCTTTGCAGGCCTGTGCTCAGACTAAAGCTAGCGAACTGAACGGACACCATGTGGTTGGTCTTTCTGCTTTAAACGAGAACAGTGGCATGGAGACATCAACATTATCCTCTTCAACCAGGCTGCCTTCCCTGGCTGTGTCAACAGTTTGTACGGAAGAAGAATCGTCTCAAAGCACAGTGACCACGGTAAACACGCAGTGGATTAAAACTGAGTTTGGGGGGGAGATGTGGAGGTGTGGAGGCAAATGTTGATTTTAAAATGTCCCGTGGCTTTGTATTTAGTTTCATTTAATGTGTGGTGTGTAGATAGGACAGATCATGTACAGTAATTCTTTTATGTGGCAAAATCATCAGCCCAACAGGTCTTCATGCTGACAGTTGTGAACCTCAGACTACTGCTCACAGGCTTCTTTTCCCTGCTCCCCTCCCATCTCTGAATTTGAAACCAATTCTGGTGACTTTTTTCAGCTTCTCAGCTCTTGTTGTTCATAGTTATACATAGCTGCATGCCTTTTGAGCTAACTGTAAGATTTCTTCCATGTTTTCTTACCTGTGAGGGTGGGAGGATTGCTTTTTGGATACCAAAAGCAGTTTTGAAGACCATCTCAGATTTACAGATTTTGGTTGCCGTACAACTCTGAGACAGGAGTTTGAGGCTTTGTTGCTTCTAACTTACAGCATGTTCTGGGAGTACTTTGGGGACACATAGCTTGATGCCATCTGTTGTGGCTTTGTGAGTGGGAGTCCAGATTTGAGTGAACTTGGGCACTTTTTTCCAAAAAACCTAAGATCTGGACACCAATACTTATGAATTCTAATGGAAACTGTATAGCCAAATCTTCTAATTAGCTCTAAAATGTGAGATTTGGAAGGCTTCTTCTGTCCTGTGCACAGTGGTTCTGCGTTCTTGCTGGTGTACTGTAGATTTTTGTGGCACCATGTGCTCTAAAACTGGTGAGTCCTTCTCTCCCCACTGTTCTTTCATCTCTCTTCAGGCTTAAGTAAATGCAGTATTATTTGAGAAATGCAGTATTCTGGCAACTAGTGTATCCCTCAGAGCATAGCAGAGTAGATGCTTATGGATCACTAGAGCAAATTCAATGCTGTAAGCTTTAGCAGGAGCAGTGGTGTGCTGAGCAAGTGCTTGCTGCTACAAATCACAGGTTTGAGGGGAGATTGCCGCATTGTATGAGGCTCAGAGGTGAAGCCTTGAAGCATGACGTCTCTAGGGATTAACATGAAAGATCACTTACCACTAGGTAGATGGGCCTTAAGATAACCAAATTCTCACTGCAAGTACTTAAATCTCTGTGCTAGATTAAATCCTAGTGAAGACCGAGAGGGGAGATGTGTTCTCGACAATGCTGTAAGGGAAGGTACAAAAGGTTTTAAAAACTAAAAAATGAAATAACAAATAGACTTACTAGGAGACGTAATAAAAATCATCACTTGAAACTGTGTGTTTTGGAAGTAGCAAGCCAAAAAATAGGTATGTTGACAGAACTAGTTATTTCTATTGAATTTCCAAGGCTTCTGAATATGCTTGTTTCCTATTTCCACAATAAGGTCCCAGTGGCTGGAAAAGGACAGCGGAGTTGCAAGAAGTTGAAGTATAGGCAAGGACCATAACAAAAATCCTCAAGAGTATGAAAAGGATAGAGAAGGAAATCAGAGTAACCCATGTGGCTGACAGGAGGACACAATCCTCCTACTGCAAGATTTCACGAGAAGAAGCCTGGTGATTTTATAAAGCTTCAATACACTTCTGTCACAGTGTGTTGCACAGTGCTGTTTACATACACATTTTTTCCCTCACAAGTTCAGAAATCATAACTTTGGATTTGGAGTTACCACTGGAGCATGTTTTACCAGTAAATTGGATCTAAGGTTTTTTTGGATGCAAATAAACTTGTGATTTCTCTGCTGCACTGATTCTGGCCTGGGTGGTTCCCTTTTTCCTCGCGGTATTTCTTGAAGCTCACAAGTTTACTTTTTGCAACTTTGGCAGAGGAATAAATGACTAGCGAAGACAACCAGTTGAAATTAAACAATTGTTTAGAGACCTGATTTTGTATGGTATGTCTTATTTGTGGAAATATTTGGTTATGGGAGGATGGACACTCCTGATGGACCATTCAGAATGGACACACTCCCAAATGGTGTACAAAGTCCCTAAAAGTAGGAACAGTGTGCAAGCATGGGCTGAAAGCACTGCATGCCTTCTTGAAAGGCACTGAAATGCAGGCTTGAGTCTTAAGGGAGCACAGCTTCTGAGTGGCCAGCTCTGGCTTTGTCTCCTGCAGTTCCTTTAGGTGATTCTGTCCTCCACTGGAAGTCCTTTGATCATGAGCACAGGATATCAAGATCAAGTAGATCAAGGAGCTGCTTTTCTTGAATCTTGAATCCCTGGTGTCAGAAACAGTTTGGGTTCTTCTCGCTGTTGCATTAATAACAGAGCATCGTTCATTTGGAGTATTTGATAACCAGCTGATTTTAGGGCTATTCCAGACCCCTATTTCACTGTATCCCATATTCTAGTGCTTTATGCTCTGCCAAAAGAGTCTGGAGAAGGGTGTAATTTGAAGAGCTTTCAAACCCGTCTTATGACCATCAGGACCAGGTTTTTAGGTAAACCAGTCTATCAGACTGCATGTGATTTCTTGTGCTTTGTCTCCTGGAAGAGAAATTGAGTGGCAATGTAGAACAAACCCCCTCGCCTCCCCCAGTACTTATTGGGGCCCAAAGAAGGACTTTCTGAAAGAAGTGGACAAGTTTTCAAGCAATTTATTTTGGCTGAAAAATATTAAGAAAGGCCATATACTGAGGGTTTTGGCGAAGTGATTTCTTGCAGCTTCTTCTAATTCTATTTATTCAATTTTATTTAAGTCTTCCTGCATTTTAAATGTGCAGACCTTGGGCAAAGTAAAATAGAGCTGTTGGTTGGTTGTGCCCCTTGGCAGACCAGTTCTGCAGAAATTGAGCAGGTGTACAGCCCTGACACAGGTGGGTTTCCTTGCCAGGCTGTTTTGGAAACTGAACAGGCAGGACAGAGGAGGCCTCTCTGAACTAGATGTGCTACTGAAAATAGGTAATTTCTGTGCTGTCTGGCTGGAACTTCTCAAAGAAGGGCCTGCTCCCCACTGCTTATTTTTCTTCTGCCAGCTGTTTAATTAACAATTAACAGCCCAAGTTGGATATGAGAAGTTTGATATGAGTGATGTGAAACAGCCCTTCGAGGTGGTTACTTTAAGGTTCCTCTTGAAGTAAGAGCACTTAGCTCCTTTTCAACCCAGCAAAAAGTTTACTAAGGGAAATGTGGTTTAACCCAGCCAGCAGCTAAGCACCACACAGCCGTTCGCTCACCCTCCCCCCTCCCTCTCTGGGATGGGGGAGAGAATCAGGAAAATGAAGCCTGTGAGTTGAGATAGAGGCAGTTTATTAGGACAGAAAAGAAAGGAAAATAATAATAATAATAATAATAATGATATGTATATACAATGTCCACTGAGTTTGTGTGGTCCATGACTGACTTAGGGCTCCATCTCTCACAGCAGTCTTTACAGGCAGAAGAGATGGTGTGTGATGTTGGATCATCACACGTTGAAGCCCATTCTTGTTCCATCACATCTCTGTGCTTGTCCAATTCTATCAAAATTCATTCATCAGCATCTGTGCGCCTGTTACTGTGATACCATTAATGGGACATTGACATATAGCAATCATGGTAGTGATGACATACAGTATTATATAGTAATTAACATAATACAATTCAGCTCATGGGCTATTCTCACCCAGTATTAAATGCCCTTGAGGTACTGTTGTGGTTTATACTACCTTGGTCTATACCAAGGATGCACGGAGCATCCAGGACAGTCACAATACAGTGCTTTTGCCACTCATTCCCAGTTAGACTCACTTCAGCCTACAATACAGTTAACTGCTGGGATCCCCCCGTCACTCCATAAATACTGATGGGTTCTGGCCCTTTATAGCTTGATGGCATTAGAGTACATTGTGCACCGGTGTCTACTAAAGCCTTATACTTCTGTGCGTCTGATGTGCCAGGCCATCGAATCCACACAGTCCAATAAACTCGATTGTCCCTTTCCTCCCCCTGGCTGGAGGCAGGGCCCCTCTAATCCTGGTCAGAATCTTCATTCCTGTGTTTAAAGGACTGCCTGCTGGAAGCTGGAGCAGCAAACTTTCCAGAGAACCCCTTTTTCCCGATTGTTTTCTTTTGCAACTCAAGTACCCGTGCCTCTAGGGTCGCGGTGGATTTTCCAACCCATTTTCTCATGTCCTCTCCATGGTCATGTAGGTAAAACCACAGGATGGCCCGAGGTGTGTACCCACCATATCGTCTTCCTTGCATGGATGAGCGCTTACCCCTAATAGCAGAGACATTGGTTTGTACAGGAGGGGAGGAAAATAAACTCTCTTTAAGTTGCTGGACCTCTTCTGAAAGTTTCTCCAAAGTATTCTCTTTTAGTTGATGGACGCTTTCAGAAAGTTTCTCCACAGCCGAGACGCAGGCCTGTAAGGAAGAGGAGAGACTTTCTTCGTACTGCCGGAGTTGTTTAGCCACTTCATCCACTGTGGGTTCCTCATCCTCTTTCCAGGCCATTATTGTCAATGAGCTGGCATATGATGATGGTGCACTCGGTACAAACTTCCGCCACATGGGTCGTGTACACTTGACTTCATCTGGATCTGTGGGTCCATCTGGATCTGTGGGTCCATTGTCTGGGTCCTCATAAATCACCTCCTGTACAGCTAATTCCCTCAGGTACTGGATTCCCTTCTCCATAGTGGTCCACTTGCCTGGTAGACGTATAAATTCTTCCCTGTAGGGATACCTTTCCCTCACAGCTGACAGGAGACACCTCCAGAGGCTGTGAGATTGTGCTCCATCTCCAATTGCTTTGTCAAAGCCTGCGTCTCTAGCAAGGGATCCCAGCGGCCTGGCTTCCCTGCCCTTGTCCTGGTTTCGATTAGGACAGTTATTTTTCCTCCTAGTAGCTGGTAGGGTGCTATGTTTTGGATTAGGATGAGAAGAGTGCTGATAACATGCTGATGTTTTAATTGCTGCAGAGCACTGCTTATACTAAGCCAAGGACTTTTCAGCTCCTCGCTCTGTCCTGCCAGCGGGCAGGCTGGGGGTGCAGCAAGAGCTGGGAGGGGACAGACCCAGGACAGCTGACCCAAACTGGCCAAAGGGGTATTCCATACCATCTGACGTCATGCTGAACAATATATAGGGGTGGCTAGCCGGGGTGGGGGGCCAGCTGCTCGGGGTTGGGCTGGGCATCGGTCAGCGGGTGGTGAGCAATTGCATTGTGCATCACTTGTTTGTACATATTATTATTATTATCATTATTATTTTCTGATTTATATAACTGTCTCTATCTCAACCCACAGGCTCCATTTTCCTGATTCTCTCCCCCATCCCAGAGAGGGAGGGGGGAGGGTGACCGAACGGCTGTGTGGTGTTTAGCTGCCAGCCGGGTTAAACCACAACAGCCCTCTAATTCCATACAAATGGCTCCAGTATCCCAGCACCGGAGCAGCCAGGTGACAAGCTGCTCACCTATGCAGCAACCAAAATCTTTTCGCACATCTCGTAGCTCACGCTGGTATAGGTTTCGGGTAGTTACTGTTGATTTTTCGACATATTCATCTTCATCCTCCTTCATCCCTGATGGCCCAGCCTCGTCTTCTCTATACCTAGACCTAGCAGAAGACTCTCTGCGTTCTAAACGACCTGAGTCTCTATACCATTTTTTCACCTTGTCTACAGGGGCAACTTGCACTGTTCCAGCTTGTTTCTCTAACTCAGCCACAGGGCCTGCCACGGGGGTTGGAACGCCCTCTGCAGGGGCAACTTGCACTGCTACGGCTCGTTTCTCTGGCCCAGCCACAGGAGCTGGAGCGGCTGCAGGAGCTGGAGCTGGAACAGCTACAGGAGCAGGAGCTGGAGTGGCTGCAGGAGCTGGAACTGGAGCGACTGCAGGGTCCATCGTAGGGGTTGGTGTGGCCGTTGGGCCTGTCAGAGGACTTGGAGTGCCTGCAGGGTCTCTCACTAGGTTGACAGTAGCATCAATTGCAGCTCGATAGGCATAGGCCAGGCCCCAACATGCTACAGTGAGTTGTGTCACTTTGGAACTGCCAGAGTCATGACACCCTTTTTCAAGCATTCTACCAGTTTTTTAGGATTTTGCAGTTGTTCAGGGGTGAATTTCCAAAACATCGGAGGTGCCCACTGCTCTAGAAACCTGCCCATATCCTCCCACACTCCCTGCCACTCACAATTATCCCGCCTCAGGACAGATTTCTGGATGAGATTCCTAAGTAGTTGTTTAACCGTAAACAAAACCTGAAGCACATTCAGGAGACATAACAACAAGAACATGCTGGTCTGAGTATCCCAAGGATATTCAACATCTTGGAGAGCTATCGTAACTAGCTCAGGGGATAAGAGAGTGGTGAAGAAGAAAGGGAGAGCGAACAAGTAGGGAAAAATATCTTTCCCTGTCCCCTTCACAGACTGGCTCCCTGATGAAAAAAGCCAATAGGTGTAATTGTTAATAGTTTTATGGTTTATTGTTAATAGTGTTATGGTTTCCAAAGTACAGAGTCGAAGACAGTGCTGAGTACAAATACCAAGTTAGAGTCATGACCAGATATTTCATCATATCATAAGCTATTGTTACACCACACAGTACCATAACGATCTTAAACCAGGGCCCGGAAAGGATAAACAGCACGACAGGGATCACATACAGAAAGTAACATGCTATAAAACTCAGTTTGGAGTACAGGCACAGCAGACTTGAGATTAAAGCAATCAACATTGTGACTAGCAACTATTAAGCAACTCTAATACTTATACCAATTTTAATTTAAGTGCATCCAGGTCCCTGAGCAAAAGCAATCCCACGAATGGGTTTGCCTTTTCCTGAGGCAGGAGTAGCCCAGACTGTTTTACCCAGAATGTTTCTTACATGCACTACAGGAACTTTATCCCCTTCTACTGTACGTAGCAGGTTTGATTGGGCAGGTCCAGCTCGATTGGCAGATCCCCTAGTATTGACTAACCAGGTGGCCTTTGCCAAATGCGTATCCCAATTTCTGAATGTCCCAGCACCCATTGCTTTCAGTGTAGTCTTTAACAGTCCATTGTATTGTTCAACTTTACCGGAGGCTGGTGCGTGATAGGAGATGTGATACACCCACTCAATACCATGGTTTTTGGCTCAAGTATCTATAAGGTTGTTTCAGAAATGAGTCCCATTGTCTGATTCAATTCTTTCTGGGGTGCCATGTTGCCATAGGACTTGCTTTTCAAGGCCCAGGATAGTGTTTTGGGCGGTGGCATGGGGCACAGGATATGTTGCCAGCCATCCGGTGGTTGCTTCCACCATTGTAAGTACGTGGCGCTTGCCGTTGCAGTTTTGAGGGAGTGTGATGTAATCAATCTGCCAGGTCTCTCCATATTTATATTTCAGCCATTGTCCTCCGTACCAAAGAGGCTTTGACCGTTTGGCTTGCTTGATTGCAGCATGTTTCACAATCATGAATACCCTGTGCTATAGTGTCCATGGTCAGGTCCACCCCTCGATCACGAGCCAATCAGTATGTTGCATCTCTGCCTTGATGGCCCGAGGTGTCATGGGCCCATCGGGCTACAAATAGTTCACCCTTATGTTGCCAGTCCAGGTCCACCTGAGCCACTTCAATGTTAGCAGCCTGATCCACCTGCTGGTTGTTTTGATGTTCTTCAGTAGCCTGATTCTTGGGCACATGAGCATCTACGTGGCATACCATTACAACCAGGTTCTCTACCCGGGCAGCAATATCTTGCCATAATGCAGCAGCCCAGATGGGTTTGCCCCTGTGCTGCCAGTTGTTCTGTTTCCATTGCTGTAACCACCCCCAAAGGGCATTTGCTACCATCCATGAATGAGTATAGAGGTAGAGAACTGGCCACTTTTCTCGTTCAGCAATATCTAAAGCCAGCTGGATGGCTTTCACTTCTGCAATCTGACTCGATTCACCTCCCTCAGCAGCTTCTGCAACTCGTCGTGTAGGACTCCATACAGCAGCTTTCCATCTCTGATGCTTTCCCACAGTACGACAGGACCCATCAGTGAACAGGGCATATTGCTTCTCATTTTCTGGTAGCTTGTTGTACAGTGGGGCTTCTTCAGCACGGACCACCTCCTCCTCTGGTGATATCCCAAAATATTTGCCTTCTGGCCAGTCCACAATCACGTCCAAGATTCCTGGGCGACTGGGGTTTCCTATTCGAGCCCGCTGAGTAATCAGTGCAACCCA
>NW_023305596.1:19297-52780 GCF_011077185.1 Oxyura jamaicensis
GTGTAGAGGGGACCCTTCCTTTGAACATCCAGCCCAGTACTGGCAGTCGGGGTGCCAGGAGGAGCTGCGCTTCAGTACCGACCACTTCTGAAGCAGATCAAACTCCTTCATATGCCGCCAATATCTCCTATTTGGTTGGAGTGTAGCGGGCCTCAGATCCTCTGTATCCCCGACTCCAAAAGCCTAGGGGTCGACCTCGAGTTTCCCCAGGTTCTTTCTGCCAGAGGCTCCAAGTGGGGCCATTCTCCCTGGCTGCGGTGTAGAGCAAATTCTGTACATCTGGTCCTGTTCAGACTGGCCCAAGGGCTACTGCATGAACTATTTCCTGCTTAATTTGTTCAAAGGCTTGTCGTTGCTCAGGGCCCCATTCAAAATCATCTTCTTACGGGTTACTTGGTAGAGCGGGTTTACAATCAGACTGTAATTTGGAATGTGCATTCTCCAAAACCCCACGACACCTAGGAAAGTTTGTGTTTCTTTTTTGCTGGTTGGTGGAAACATAGCTGTTATTTTGTTGATCACATCCATTGGGATTTTGCCATTTTATTCCTAAAAACTGGATCTCTTGTGCAGGTCCCTTGACTTTATTTTGTTTAATGGCAAAACCAGCCTTTAGAAGGACTTGGACTATTTTCTTCCCTTTCTCGAAAACTTCCTCTGCTGTGTCACACAATGATGTCATCGATGTACTGCAGGTGTTCAGCAGCTTCCCCCTGCTGATCCAAGGTAGGATCAAATGGTAGGAAATGGTAGGGCTATGTTTCCACCCCTGGGGCAGTCGATTCCAGGTGTATTGGACACCCCTCCACGTGAAGGCAAACTTTGACCTGCACTCTGCTGCTAGAGGGATGGACAAAAATGCATTAGCGATATCAATTGTGGCGTACCACTTGGCTGCCTTTGATTCCAGTTTGTACTGGAGTTCTAGCATGTCGGCACTGCAGCACTCAGCAGTGGGGTGACCTCATTCAGGCCACAATAGTCCACGGTTAGTCTCCACTCACCATTAGACTTTTGCACTGGCCATATGGGACTATTAAAAGGTGAATGAGTCTTGCTAATCACTCCTTGGCTCTCCAGTTGACGAATTAGCTTATGGATGGGAATCAGGGAGTCTCGGTTGGTGCGATATTGCTGCTGGTGCACAGTTGTGGTAGCAATTGGCACTTGTTGTTCTTCGACCCTCAGCAGCCCTACAACAGAAGGGTCCTCTGAGAGACTGGGCAAGGTAGACAACTGTTTAATGCCCTCTGTCTCTAAGGCAGCTATGCTAAAGGCCCAGCGGAACCCTTTTGGGTCCTTAGTTGCTGTTGGTTTTTCGACATCTTCATCTTCATCCTCCTGCATCCCTGATGGCCTGGCCTCATCTTATCCATGCTTCATCTTAGCAGGAGACTCTGTGTTCTAAAAAATCTGACTCTCTAAACCATTTTTTCATCTTGGTTACGGGTGCAACCGACACTGGTACAGTTTGTTTCCCTGGCTCACCCTTGGGGCCCGTTTTAAGGCTTGGACTGGCTGCTGGGCCTGTCTCAGGGGTTGAAGTGGCCACCAGGTCTGTCACTGGGGTTATATTGTCCTTGAATGCAGTTCGTTAAGTATAGGCCAAGCCCCAGCACTTTGCAGTGATTTGTGTATGTCTGGTATTGCCAGGGTGATGACACACCTTTTTCAAGCACTCTACCAGTTTTTTAGGATTTTTCAATTGTTCAGGGGTAAATTTCCAAAGCACTGGAGGTGCCCACTGCTCTAGATGTGTGCCCATATCCTCCCACTCTTCCTGCCACTCATAACTATCCTGCCTCAAGACAGATCTCTGGATGACACTCTTAAGTATTTGTTTAACCTTAGACAAAACCTGAAGTGCATTCAGGAGACATAACAATAAGAACATGCTGGTCTGAACATCCCAAGGACATTCAAAGTTTTGGAAAGCTACCATAACTCGCCTGGAGGAGAAGAAAGGGGTAGAGGAGAAAGGGAAAGTGAACAAGTGGGAAAAAAACATCTTCCCCTGACCCCTCCATAGACTGAAGGGGTTTGGGGGTGGAACCAGGGACACTAGAAAGGAACCTGAATGTGACATGCCAGTTCTTCTGGGTGAGGAATGTGCTAGCAAGACCTTGCAGTCTTGTGTCTTGGTGAAGGATGAGGATGACAGGACATTTTGCAGGAAGGGCACAAGGGTTGGTGAGAGGTTGGTAACTATGGAAATACCTGAGTATGGTCGTCAGGGTATTAGGGCTTCTCCCTCCCAAAAGGTGGCCCAGCTGAGGTGCATTTACACTAATGCACGCAGTATGGGTAACAAACAGGAGGAGCTGGAGGCCACCATGCTAGTAGGAAACTATGATGTAGTTGCCATCATGGAAACCTGGTGGGATGATTCCCACGACTGGAGTGTGGCCATTGATGGCTACAAAATATTCAGAAGGGATAGGTGAGGGGAATAGGAGTTGCCCTCTATGTTAGGAAGTGGATAGATTGTGAAGAGCTGTGCCTGAGAAACAGCCATGACCAGGTTGAGAGCTTGTGGGTGAAAATCAAGGATTGGTCCAGTAAAGGACATCTAGTGGTTGGGGTCTGCTACAGGCCACCTGATCAGGGGGAGTCTGTTGACGAGGCCTTCTTGCTTCAGCTGCAAGAACTGTCATGCTCACAAGCTCTTGTCCTGATGGGGGATTTCAACCACCCGGATATCTGCTGGGGTAGCGGCACTGTGGGTTCCAGGTAATCCAGGAGATTCCTGGAGTCTGTTGAGGATAACTTCCTGGTCCAGGTAATAGATGGACTGACCCGAGGTGAAGCCTTACTAGACCAGGTGCTCACCAATGTGAAAAAGAGCATTAGAGAGGTTAAGATTGGAGGCTGCCTGGGCTGTAGCGACCGTGCCCTGGTGGAGTTTGTGATCTTGAGGAATATGGGTCTGGCAAAAAGCAGAGTCAGGACCCTGAACTTGAGGAGAACAAACTTCTGGCTGCTCAAAGAATTACTGGCTGGGATCCCCTGGGAAACTGTCCTTGAGGGCATAGGAACGGAACAGAGCTGGCAGCTCTTTCAGGACATCCTTCTGAGAGCGCAAGAGCTCTCCATCCCCCAGCAGAAGAAATTGAGCAGAGGAGGCGGGCGACCGGCATGGCTGAGCAAGGACCTGCAGCTTAAACTGAGGTGAAAGAGGGAAATGTACAGGAAGTGGAAGCAGGGTTGTGTAGCCTGGGAGGAATACAGGGGTGTCGTCTGGATCTGTAGAGACGGGATCAGGAAACCCAAGGCACAGATGGAGCTGAACTTGGCAAGGGATGTGAAGAATAACAAGAAGGGGTTCTACAGATACATAAACAGGAGGAGACAGGCCAAGGAGAGTGTTCCCCCTCTGATAAACGAGACGGGAGAACTGGCTTCCTCAGACACGGAAAAAGCTGAGGTACTCAATAAGTGCTTTGCCTCAGTCTTCACTGGTGGTCAAGTTTCCTATGTCTGTCAGGACTCTGAATGTTGAGGAGAGGGTGAGAGGAGCGGATTCCGTCCCACTGTGACAGTGGAACAAGTCCGGGACCACCTAAGGAAACTGGATGTGTATAAGTCCGTGGGACCAGATGGTATACATCCCATACCATCAGAAGGCTGATGTGGTTGCTGAGCCGCTCTCCATCATATTTGAAAAATCATGGCTGTCGGGTGAAGTCCCCGGTGACTGGAAAAAGAGAAACATTACTCCCATTTTTAAGAAAGGGAGAAAGGAAGACCCGGGAAACTACAGGCCAGTGAGCCTCACCTCTGTGCCTGGGAAGATCATGGAGCAGATCCTCCTGGAAGACACGTTAAGGCATGCAAAAGATAAAGAGGTGATCCGAGACAGCCAGCACGGCTTCACCGAAGGCAGATCTTGCCTATTCAGTCTGGTGGCTTTCTATGATTGAGTGACAGCATCAGTGGACAAAGGAAGGGCGATGGATATCATCTACCTGGACTTGAGCAAAGCCTTTCATATGGTCCCTCACCACAATCTTCTCTCTAAATTGGAGAGGTATGGATTTGAAGGATGGACTGTTAAGTGGATAAAGGGTCGCAGCCAAAGGGTTGTGGTCAATGGTTCTATGTCTGGGTGGAGGCCAGTCACAAGTGGTGTCCCTCAGGGGTCAGTCTTGGGACTGGTGCTCTTCAACATTTTTATCAATGACATAGATGGAATCGAGTGCACCCTCAGCAAGTTTGCAGATGGCACCAAGCTGAGCAGTGCAGTCGATACAATAGAGGGAAGGGATGCCATCCAGAGGGACCTGGACAGGCTGGAGAGGTGGGCCCATGAGAACCTAATGAGGTTCAATAAGGCCAAGTGCAAGGTGTTGCACTTGGGCTGGGGCAATCCCAGGTATTTATATAGACTGGGAGAAGAAGAACTTGAGAGCAGCCCTGCGGAGAAGGATTTGGGGGTCCTGATGGACAAGAAGCTGGACATGAGCCAGCAGTGCGCGCTTGCAGCCTGGAAGGCCAACTATGTCCTGGGCTGCATCAAAAAAGGGGTGGCCAGCAGGGAGAGGGAGGTGATTGTCCCCCTCTACTCTGCTCTTGTGAGACCCCACCTGGAATAGTGCGTGCAGGCCTGGGGCCCCCAGCACAAGAAGGATGTGGAGCTCTTGGAACGGTCCAGAGGAGGGCCACTACGATGATCAGAGGGCTGGAGCACCTCTCCTATGCAGAAAGGTTGAGGGAACTGGGCTTGTTTAGCTTGGAGAAGAGAAGGCTCCAGGGAGACCTCATTGTGGCCTTCCAGTACTTGAAGGGCGCGTATAAACAGGAGGGGGAACGCCTGTTTACATATGTTGGTAGTGATAGGACAAGGGGGAAAGGTTTTAAACTAAGACAGGGGAGATTTAGGTTAGAAATTAGGAGGAAGTTTTTCATTCAGAGGGTCGTGAGGTAGTGGAATGGGTTGTCCAGAGAGGTTGTGGATGCCCCATCCCTAGAGGCATTCAAGGCCAGGATGGATGCGGCTCTGGGCAGCCTACTCTAGTGGTTGGCAACCTTGCCCAGAGCAGGGGGATTGAAACTAGATGATCTTTAAGGTCCTTTTCAACCCAGGCCATTCTATGATTCTCTGATTGGCTCCCTGAAGAAAAAGCGTGAAAGGTGTAATTATTAATAGTTTCTGAGATAGGGTTGCCAAAGTATGGAGTTGATGACAATGCTGAGTACAAATACCGGATTAATCTCATGGCTGGTAATTTTATCATATCGTAAGTCAGTGTTACACAGCACAGCAAAATAATAACCTTGTACCAACCCCCAGAAGTGATAAACAACACGACAAGGAACACATACAGTAAGTAATGTGCTATATAACTCAGTTCGGAAAGCAGACACAGAAGACTTGAGATCACAAAAATCGGCATTGTGATTAGCAACTCTTAAACTAATGTAATGCTTATAAGAATCTTGTTTTAACACGCTCTAGTCAGATCTGTTGTTATCTCAACCCTTTGTGCCCCACGTTGAGTGCCAAAAGGACTGTTGTGGTTTAACGCGGCTGGCAGCTAAACACCACACAGACGTTCGCTCACCCTCCCCCCTCCCTCTCTGGGATGGGGGAGAGAATCAGGAAAATGGAGCCTGTGGGTTGAGATAGAGACAGTTTATTAGGACAGAAAAGAAAGGAAAATAATAATAGTGATAATAGTACTACTAGTAACAATGTGTACAAACAAGTGATGCACAATGCAATTGCTCACCACTCACCAGCCTATCCCCGTGCATCCAGCCCCCCCAGCCCAGCTAGCCACCCCTATATATTGTTTAGCATGATGTCAGATGGTATGGAATACCCCTTTGGCCAGTTTGGGTCAGCTGTCCTGGGTCTGTCCCCTCCCAGCTCCTGCTGCACCCCCAGCCTGCCCGCTGGCAGGACAGAGCGAGGAGCTGAAAAGTCCTTGGCTTAGTGTAAGCACTGCTCTGCAGCAATTAAAACATCAGGGTGTTATCAGCACTCTTCTCATCCTAATCCAAAACATAGCACCCTACCAGCTACTAGGAGGAAAATTAACTCTATCCTAGCTGAAACCATGACAGATTTTTACTGTCAGAGACAGGTGTTGTTAGCCCTATGCTGGGGATGGGACAGTATTGGATGCTTGTGGGAAACCACGTGCGTTTAGCCATTGTGCTGTTTTGCTCATATACAGCATGTGAAATGCAATGCTTTGAGAGCAGAACAAACAATCCTTATGATTATCTTATAACTACACACAACTGCATAATCTCTGCATCTCATGTGGATTACTGATCAGGCCACAGGTCTCTCCAGTACGGTAGACACAGTCCCCAGTCTCTTCCCTGAAACCTTTTTCTCCAGCTGTAGCAAACTGCTTGTGTGTAATGTTCATCACCTTGTTCATGTGCTGTCCAACAGGTACACACAGACAACAAGGAAACAAAAATGCCTATGGTAAGTTCCCACCTTCCTGTGTGCTTGCATTGTGTGGTATTTGTAAAATGCTTCTGGGGTGTTTCCAGAGTATGGAGTTGATGACAATGATTCCTCTGAGTATAGAAAATCATAGGTGATGAGTGAACTGCAGGGTGAGGGAAGCAATCCCTTGCTTCTTCCAGGGTAAAGGGCTTTCCCATATGTGATGGTTTTACATGGGTGGGCGACCGAGCTCCACCACAACCGCTCTCTCACTCCCCCTCCTCAAAGAGGAACAGGGAGAAAATACAATGAAAGGGGCTCAAGGGTTGAGATAAGGACAAGGAGATCGCGCAGTAATTATTGTGATGGGCAAAACAGACTCAGCATAGGAAGACAGTAAGATTTATTGCCTATTACTAATGAGCTAGAGAAGTGAGAAACAAAGGAAAGAAACCAAAAGGACCTTCCCCCCCCATCCACCCTCTTCCACCTCCTCCCCCCGAGCGGCACAGGGGAACGGGGGAGTGGGGGTTATGGTCAGTCTATAGCAATTCTTCTCTGCCGTTCCTTCTCTATCACTCTTGTCCCCTGTGCTGTGGGGTCCCATCCACGGGATGCAGTCCTTGCTGAACTGATCCAGCGTGGGCTTCCCACAGGCAGCAGCTCTTCAAGAACTGCTCCAGATATGGGTCTGTACCATGGGGTCCATCCCTCGGGAGCAAACTGCTCCAACCTGGGTCCCCCACGGGCAGCAGCTCCTGCCAGGTCACCTGCTCCTGCGTGGTCTCCTCTCCACGGGCTGCAGGTCTGGCCTGGAATCTGCTCCGGCAGGGGTCTTCCACAGGCCGCAGTCTCTGTTGGTGCAGGTCCACCTGCTCCACCGTGGTCTCCTCCACGGGCTGCAGCGTGGAACCCTGCTCCACTGTGGTACTCCATGGGCTGCAGGGGGACATCCTGCTTCACCATGGTCCTCACCACAGGCCGCAGGGGACTTCTGCTCCGGTGCCTGGAGCACCTCTCCCCCTCCTTCTTCGCTGACCTTGGCGCCTGCAAGGCTGTTCCTCACTCCTCTCACTCTCCCAGCTGCTGTGTGGCACAGCGGTTTTTTTTCCCTGTCTTAAATATGCTCTCACAGAGGTGCAAACAGCATCGCTTATTGGCTCAGCTCTGGTCAGCAGTGGGGCCCTTACCAAACATGGGGCAGCTTCTAGATCCTTCTCACAGAAGCCACCCCTATGGCCCCCTGCTACCAAAACCTTGCCACATAAACCCACTACACCATATCATAAGGACCTTTACTGTTGGAAAGGTTGGGTGTGAGAAAGTTTCAGTCCTGCCAGTAAGAGAGGGTATGTAACAAGAAATTTGGGTAATCAAATGTCTTTTTGAGGGTAAAAAGGGAGTGGTAGGAGTCAGACTACATAAAGTGCTTGGTTTCATCCTACCAGTGAGCAACTTCCACAGCACAGCCTTGGAAGTCTCCAGTTACCTAATTTTGTGGGGTGTCCTAGTCCTGCAGTAGCCAGGAATGGGGACATGGATGCAAAAGATGACCTCCACCTAAGCCTCTGGGTTTTCCCTTGTAGGTAATGCACCAAAACCTCCCAGCATCTCAAGTGCCCAATAACACCAGCTGCGCAACGCAGTCAGGTGGCCCTGCTCCTGACATACAGCAGGCCCTCTCCGCTAGTGAGAGGCAGTGCGTAGAGACCATCGTCAACATGGGGTATTCGCCTGAGAATGTCCTGAAAGCCATGAAGAAGAAGGGACAGAACATAGACCAGGTAAGAGCTTTTGCAGGAAGAGAGAAACCTTTGAGTGGGTGCTGATTCTGCTGAGAAGCAGCCTTGGCTTTGCAAAATGGAGGGGGAGGGCACTTTATTCTAACAGTGGATTGCAGAACTGCACCAGAAGTTTTCATCTGGCAGAAAAGGCTTCGCAAACCAAAGAACATCTGCATAAGTTTCTGTTAATCTGCTTCAGTCAGCACAGTCTTCCTAGGAGTCACAGAACAATCCTTAGGAAGCTTGGTATGTATCCATGCCTGTAGTGCTGCGTGACCAAAAAGCAAAGCACCTTCCCTTTTCTGAGCACAAGGGATTACTCTGATGATGCTTCTCCCTGTAGAGAGATGGGCCCCTGCAGACTTAGTACAGCCATGAAAGGCTCATGAGGCACCAGTGACTGACTTTTTGTGTGCTCTGACTGTGGTGCTTCCTGCCATGTGTTGCCTCAAACACTTGCTAAAACCATTGCACAGAGCATAAAGTGTGGCAGGGTGAAGTGTGGTTCTGGGTCTTGGATCAGCTTCAAACAAAGCAACATTTTGAAGCCAGAGGAGCGTGGCCAGGCTTTCTGTTCTGGCCCCGCACTCCCTGTGCTCTGCGCAGAGCATTGCCTTGGCAGGAGGAGCATTCCGGTAGCTCCTGTGCTGTGTAGGATTTGGCTGCTGGCAGAGCTGCTCTGCTTGCCCGCTGCCTATAAATCAAGAGCACTTTAAGCTGTGTGAGGAGCTGTAGTGCCAAACAGAAGGAATGTCCCTTCGGAGGGCAGTTTCAAATCCTGCAGTATTTGCATGCTGCTATCTCATTCCTAGCGCTACCTTTCTCCTACCTGTCAGACTTTCACCCCTACCTCTCAAAGCTGAGAATGAATAAGAAATGTGGCAGCAGTTTCTGGGCATATGAGCTAGGATCTGCAGCTTGCTCAGCAGTATGCTGATGTGATCTTAAGAAGCTGACTGCTTTCAGATTGCATTAGCTCTTCTGGCTGAGAGGAAACTAAAAGCTGATGTAGCTTGATTGCTGGCCTACGGTACCACCTTAAAAATTCACAGTATAAAAAGCACTGTTAATCTTAAATTTCTGCCTCCTGAGTGATTCAGAATGGAAGGATAGAGAAGGAAGGCTGTTTGACTGGAGTGAAAGATGAAGCTGATGGGAGAGCACAAAGACAGAACTTGTTTGCTGTTTTTTTCAACAAGTTCTTGCACAAAAAGTGTCTCAAGATAGAGTAGGAAGAGCTTTGTCTCGGTTCCTGGTGAAGCCTGGGATAGAGTTGTGCTCAGTTCCTCTGCACGTACTGAGGTGTATGACTCTGCTGTGAATGCAGCTCTGCAAACTTCTTTGTTTTGTTCCCTGCAGGTTTTGGATTACCTGTTTGCACACGGACAGCTTTGTGAGAAGGGCTTTGATCCACTTCTTGTTGAAGCAGCTTTGGAAATACATCAGTGTTCAGAGGAGAAGGTGAGAGCGCCGTGTGCTCCGCAATAGTGAGAATGTACCACGAATGGGAATTCCAGCACTATGAAGTAGTTGGTGTAATTCTATCTCTATGGTAATGCTGCCTTGTTGTCAAAACTGGCTGCCAAAGAACATTCTTGTGGTGATGAAGGGAATATGTTAAAACATTAGATTTCTTCTGCATTCGTTTTTTAGTTTATTACCCTTACTCGCATGCATTTTTATGGGGACAAGCTCTTTTTAAAGACCCTGCTTATTTTGATGGCAACGTTCCAACCACGGTGTTGTCTTTTGAGCAAGGTGCTCGGTACAGAGAGAATTAACTTCAGAAGCAGCAAATTATCATCAAAACCCTTCCAGCTTGCCCTGGCTGTAAATTTTCTCCACTGTACAAATACATCTGCCTGCCAAATTGGGTTAGGGCTCTGTCTGAAAGAAGCTGGAAAAAACAGCTTTTGTGGTTTATGGTGTGACTGCTTTGCCAGCTGTTGTGGTTTAACCCAGCTGGCAGCTAAACACCACAGCCATTCGCTCACCCTCCCCCCTCCCTCTCTGGGATGGGGGAGAGAAATGGGAAAGTGAAGCCTGTAAGTTGAGATAGAGACAGTTTATTAAGATAGAAAATAATAATAATAATAATAATGAGAATATGTACAAACAAGTGATGCACAATGCAATTGCTCACCACCCGCTGACCAATGCCCAGCCCAACCCCGAGCAGCCGGCCCCCCACCCCGGCTAGCCACCCCTATATATTGTTTAGCATGACGTCAGATGGTATGGAATACCCCTTTGGCCAGTTTGGGTCAGCTGTCCTGGGTCTGTCCCCTCCCAGCTCCTGCTGCACCCCCAGCCTGCCCGCTGGCAGGACAGAGCGAGGAGCTGAAAAGTCCTTGGCATAGTGTAAGCATTGCTCTGCAGCAATTAAAACATCAGCATGTTATCAGCACTCTTCTCATCCTAATCCAAAACATAGCACCCTACCAGCTACTAGGAGGAAAAATAACTGTCCTAACTGAAACCAGGACACCAGCACCAAAGGTACAGAGGCAGGAACAGAGGACAGCAGAACTGCTTTTTAGTGTATGCCTGTTGTGTGCTGAGTTATAATGGGAATTCTTTGGAAGTGCAATCCACCCACCCTCCCCCCGACATATACATACAGCTAGTGATAAGCTTGCAAACAGAGGAACAACAGTGTGAAGATAACGGAAGTGACAGTGTTTCAGAAACACGTTTGCTACTGGCCTAACCCCCAAATTGGAAATGACTGCTCTCCTGGTTGTCTGATTTAACCTGGTTTTCCCCTCTGGAGTGGAGGCACTGTAAGTAGCAGAGGGTTCATAAAAATTTGAGTTGATTTATTAGTTGTCGCTGTTTTAAGAGCTTGGGAAGGATTTGTGTGGTGTTGGTAGTATAGCACATGGTGTTGTGGTGGCTTTACCCCGCTGGGCAGCTGAACTCCACAACAACACTCTTACTCGCCCTCCTCAAAAGAAGAGGGGGAGAAGAAAGTATCCTTCCCCTTGTGGTGGTTTTACCGTGCTAGGCAGCTGAACACCACAACTGCTCTCTCACTCCCCCTCCTCAGATGAGGAGGGGAAGAAGTAAAGGAAAGAACAACTCACGGGTTGAGATAAGGATAATTTAATTAAAGAGAAAAAAAAATATTATTAAGGAAATATTATTAATTAAATAATTCAACTAAAGGGAAAAAAGGGAAAGGGGAAGAAGGAGGGGGAAAGGGAATATCAAAACAAAACAAGTAAAGGCTATGTGGAAGTGCAGAGGAAAGAAATTACTCTCTACTTCCCACAAATGAGCGATGCTTGACGACGTCCTTGAAGCAGGGCCTCAACGCACATAGCCGGTGTTCGGGAGGAGGACAGATGTTTTCACAACGAGAGCCCACCCCTCCCCTCTTCTTCCTTTTCCCACCTTTTATTGCTGAGTGTGACATCATATGGTATGGAATATCCCTTTGGTTGGTTTAGGTCAGCTGCCCTGCTGATGTTTCTTTCTCACTTTTTTGCCCACCCCCTAGGAGGGTTAGAGAAATTCCTGATGCTGTGCCAGCACTTCTCAGCAGCAGACACAACACCGGTGTGATACCACTGCTGTTCTAGCTACAAGTGCAGAGCGCAGCCCTGTATGGGCTGCTGCAGGGAAAGTTAACATCCCAGCCAGACCCAGTACACCCCTTTCCCAGCTTTTATTGCTGCGTGACATCACATGCTATAGAATATCCCTCTGGTTGGTTTAGGTCAGCTATGTGATGTCCCCTCCCCACCTCTTGCCCACCCCCAGCCTGCTGGCTCTGGGGGCCTTGGAGGAAGTCCTAATGCAGTGCCAGTATTGTGCAGCAATAGACGCAACACTGGAGTGATACCACTGCTGTTCTAGCTACAAGTGCAGAGAACAGCACTGTATGGGCTGCTGAAGGGAAAGTTAACTCCATCCCAGCCAGACCCAGTACAAGTGCCCAGTAGGATTTTTCATAATAGCCCTGTTTTGCCCTAGATCTGAAGAGTCATTTTATAGTGAGGGCTGTTGTACTGTTCCCAACATCAAAGTAACTTGAAAAAACTTCATATGCAGCTGGAGCTGCTGGATGGGGGAGCAAAGTGATATTAATCAACCTTTCTGGGAGTCTGAATTGGGCCAAGCTGATTAATTTCTACTGAGAGAGACTACCCCAGACTAGGCTTTGGTGTGTTTACTGAAGAGGGTTTGGGAGATGCAGGACTGCAAATGCTGGGAACTGAAAGTGAGGCCCAGAGGGCTGCTGCACTCAGAGCCCTGCCGACTCTTGTTGGAGTGGATTTGCTTCAAACTGAGCGTGTATGGACTGTGCATGGGAGTGGGATTGTCCCCATGGGGTGCCAGTCACTGAAGACAGTCTCCATGCTAAACCCCAGCTCTGAGTAAGACTGAGCCCTGATCTTCTTTTCTCTTGCAAATAATCGTCTATCTCTTTCAGATCACAGAACTTCTCCAACTAATGAGTCAATTTAAAGAAATGGGCTTTGAACTAAAAGACATTAAGGAGGTCTTATTATTACATAACAATGACCAACACAATGCTTTGGAAGATCTAATGGCCCGTGCAGGAGCCAGCTGAAAACATATTCCTGGGATCTCGCATGCCAACTTCACATCCAATGTGACTTGCTCTCGGCAGGAAGGAGTCCAACTTTTCACACACATGGGAGAGTGACTGAGCAAGCCTACCTGCGTGCATCACTACAGCATTTCTTTTTCCACTGGGAGGCAACTTTATTTCTTAAATTAAATTTTTAAAGTGTCCTTTCCTAAGTTTCCTTTTTTTTCCAGCTTGGCCACAGAGAGTTTAAACTGCCCAGCCGCTACTGGAATTGTACATAGGCAGAGACCGGAGTGGTTCCTCCCACTGTTGCAGTGGAGTTAGACAGAAGAATAGGAAGTTGGTTCTGAAACCTAGGATGCTTTGGTTCTTTGAAGCTGCTTTCATGATGTCTGCTTGTACTGAATTACTTGACTGTGTCACAGTCCAAATTAACTGGTTAAATTTGACCTTTAGTGCAATGGAATTTAATGTTTTGGTTGAAAGTTAGCCTATAACTTAGTAAAAACACTGGTTCAGAAACTGTCACTATGCATAAAGAGAAGCTGTTCCTCTTGTGTTTTTTTAACCCATGCATCCAACACTTCTGCCAGACACGAGTGTCCAGTGCTGAGCGGTGTATAAGTTCGCTTGGAACAGGTAAGCTGTGAACTCAGTCTGGACCTGCAACTTCTGTTGGTTCTTGAACCCAAAGGCAGAGAGCTGGGGCTCAGTATTCTTAATCCCCCAGGCTTGTAGGATATTTAAGAAAATGTTCTGCTAGGAAATCAATCATCTTTTGTTTTAAATAATACTCAGTGTGATGCAGGAGGTTTCTTTCAAGCACTTTCTTTAAAACAAATATACTCACTGCATTAGTTCAATTTTCCACACTGCTGTAGAATTGCATAATAACATCTAGTACTAGAAATCAGGTTTTGGGTTGTTTTTGATAGTACCGAGTATTATGTTGTACATTGTTCAAGTTCTAAATACATAAAATATCATTAGTCTTGAGGAATCTTTAAAGTAATTTGCTAAATATTTTGATTCTGCAGAAGAAAAACTAATAAAACCCTCAAATGTAGCTCCCAGTGGCATGGTTCCCATCTCTCATGCTCTTTGGTTTCAGCAGATGAAGAACTTGCTAGATCCTGCAAGCCCAGATGCTGCCTGCTCCTGTGGGCATGCACGAACATGGTCTGCATTGGGCAGAGCTACCAGAGGTCTCCAGGCAGGTGGCTGCAGTGGTGGAAGGTGCTGCTTTTTTTTTTGCCTTTTTTTTTTTTTCTTTTTCTGTGGCTTATTCTTGTTTTTTATTTAAAAAAAAAAAAAAAAAAAAAAAAAGCCTAGGGATCCAAACTCATATTAGAGCATGGAGTTGGGAGCATTGGATGGGAGGGGAAAACAGCTCAGCTCCTTGCCTTGGTTCAGATTTTCAGATTTTCAATAGGAGGTTTTGTAGTTCATCGGGACCCTGAAGGAGATGGCATCAGTTTCCATTATGCTATTTATTTTGTACAGCCAGAACATCTCCTCTGGGGCCAGTGTTAACTACGGGAATTCTCCTGTGAGGAGCACAACAATGTTAATTACATACCTTTAGTTAAAACAAAATGATGTTGAGGAGAGATGCAGCTGTAAGTATCTAAGAGATCTGGAGATGAATGATGAGCAGGACCAGGGCAAACTTCCTTGTGTTGTATCCTGTAGCACTGAGCTTCACCAGCTTCCAGTGCTGGGGCTGAGAAGAGCTTGTCCAAGGACATTCACCAGCTGATGGTCAGCAATTAATGTCTAGTTGTGATGGTTTCGCTCGGGTGGGTGACCGAGCTCCACCACAACCGCTCTCTCACTCCCCCTCCTCAAAGAGGAACAGGGAGAAAATACGATGAAAGGGGCTCAAGGGTTGAGATAAGGACGAGGAGATCGTGCAGTAATTATTGTGATGGGCAAAACAGACTCAGCATAGGGAGATAGTAAGATTTATTGCCTATTACGAACGAACTAGAGAAGTGAGAAACAAAGGAAAGAAACCAAAAGGACCTTCCCCCCCCATCCACCCTCTTCCACCTCCTCCCCCCGAGCGGCACAGGGGAACGGGGGAGTGGGGGTTATGGTCAGTCTATAGCAATTCTCTGCCGCTCCTTCTCAGTCACTCTCGTCCCCTGTGCTGTGGGGTCCCACCCACGGGATGCAGTCCTTGCTGAACTGATCCAGCGTGGGCTTCCCACAGGCAGCAGCTCTTCAAGAACTGCTCCAGATATGGGTCTGTACCATGGGGTCCATCCCTCGGGAGCAAACTGCTCCAACCTGGGTCCCCCACGGGCAGCAGCTCCTGCCAGGTCACCTGCTCCTGCGTGGTCTCCTCTCCACGGGCTGCAGGTCTGGCCCGGAATCTGCTCCGGCAGGGGTCTTCCACAGGCCGCAGTCTCTGTTGGTGCAGGTCCACCTGCTCCACCGTGGTCTCCTCCACAGGCTGCAGCGTGGAACCCTGCTCCACCGTGGTACTCCATGGGCTGCAGGGGGACATCCTGCTTCACCATGGTCCTCACCACAGGCCGCAGGGGACTTCTGCTCCGGCGCCTGGAGCACCTCTCCCCCTCCTTCTTCGCTGACCTTGGCGCCTGCAAGGCTGTTCCTCACTCCTCTCGCTCTCCCAGCTGCTGTGTGGCGCAGTGTTTTTTCCCTGTCTTAAATCTGCTCTCACAGAGGCGCAAACAACATCACTTATTGGCTCAGTTCTGGTCGGCAGTGGGGCCCGTACCAAACATGGGGCAGCTTCTAGATCCTTCTCACAGAAGCCACCCCTATGGCCCCCTGCTACCAAAACCTTGCCACATAAACCCACTACACTAGTTTGGGCTGTCTCTGGGGGTTCAGGTTAATCAGGTGCCCAGCTTTCCTTCCCAGGTGAGAAATGTGACAGTTTGAAACAAGGAAATGAAGTTCTGATCAGTCAGAAAAACTGGAAAACAACAATAAACCTGCTTTACTGTTACTGCTGTGAGTGTTTGGTTGTGTTGCTTGTTTCTGGTTTCTCAGAGTTAATATCCAGATGGGTTCCTGTCTGGTACTAGGCAGTCCTGAACAGCCAAGAAGTCTTGCCAGTGAAGAAACAAAACTACTTACACCAAATCTCTGAATAAAATAATCTCTTTGGTTAATGTATTATTTTTTTTTCACAGTCACTGGGACCACACTACAATAACCACTTTGCTTACAGAGATTGTTTTAGAAGTGAGAGCAGAGACATGAATCTGTGCAGTAGTGACAGGGAGTGGGGATTAACCAAGTGTGGTAGCAAAATGTAATGAGTGTTGGATGTTTTAGGCACCACATGCTGTTAGTTACTCTGCTACTATTGTTTCATGCCAAGGCATGAACAAAGCTCAGTCTGGAAGTGGTGAGGGATGAGGCTGGGGTTCTCCTCTGCTTCTAGGTGGTGAGAAGCCGACTTTTCCTGGTCAGTCTTGAGACCTTTGCTTTCCCTTAGGTTCCCAAATCAGCAGATTGATTTACGTACCTAGTGAATGGCACTCAGGTGTCTTAGCTTTGTCAGAGGCTGTTCTACCTCTGTGCTAGCTGATGCTGAATGCCAAGATCTGGGTGTCAGGATGAGAAGTGTAGAGGCAAAGCCCAAACTGTGCTGCCCAATGGTGCCTGCTGGGCTCTGCCAGACCCTGTGCACCTGAGAGCTGGAGGGCGAGCTGCTGAAATGTGGAACAACAGGCCAGGGGCCATAGGCATCTTGTGCGGATTCCCAACCCTAGCTGATCTTTTACAATCAAACATTTTTTAGTCATTTTGATCACATTTACTTTAGAACAGATTTTGCCAGAGTTCTGTGGTAAATTAAATTTTATTTTAAATAATGTAAACTATTCAAATAAAATATCAAGCTTCTGCCATGAACATTAATAGTCTTTGTTGCACTTGCATACAAAAGTGAATCCATTTTACTTCTGTATTTGATTGTACAAGGTCAGTCCCTCAAAAATCTTCTGAAAAGACTGCTGTAACAACAACACAAACAAAATTCACATACATTCTTCACACTGAAAAGAAAACCATTTGTTTCAGGTGTCAGTGTGAACAGCTGGGAGGGGATGACAATTTCAAACACTGTTAGCACACTTTCACACAAGTTTAAGCAGTGTCTAGGTAATAACCCTAAGAGTGGAGAGAAAAATGGTACCGCTTTCAATAACAGCACTGGTAGTTTCTGTTGCATGCTGCGAGTCCAGTTTTGGTATCTCCTGGGCATGCAGCAGTTCAACGGTGTCAGTAGCCCTGTTACTGCTAAGGGTAGGTGAATTTTCACAGCCAGAGCTGCTTTTATTTTAGTAGAGCCTCACATGCAGCAGGGAATGCAGTATTCTGAGAACAGATTGATAATAAAATCTTGTATCAAACAAGGTACAACCTCATGAGTTACCTGGATGGATCCAGTTTTAAAAAGACTTCTTGTTGTTGTTTCAAATGGATGTTTTTCAGTGTTCCTAGCCATTCTGTGAGGGACCAAGCAGTTTCTGGGGACTTGCGCTGGGGGCTCAGATTTGCCAGGCTTGCTCATGTTTTTCAGGGCAGACAAGACAGGAGCTGCACAGGTGGCTCCAGGTTGGTAGCTCGGTTAACTCAGATTTCCTCTGCTGATGGAAATTTTTGATCACTCATCTGTCTTGTTACAACTCACAGAATCACAGAATCACAGAATTTCTAGGTTGGAAGAGACCTCAAGATCATCGAGTCCAACCTCTAACCTAACACTAACAGTCCCCACTAAACCATATCCCTAAGCTCTACATCTAAACGTCTTTTGAAGACTTCCAGGGATGGTGACTCCACCACCTCCCTGGGCAGCCTGTTCCAATGCCTCACAACCCTTTCAGTAAAGAAGCTCTTCCTAACATCTGACCTAAAACTCCCCTGGCGCAACTTAAGCCCATTCCCCCTCGTCCTGTCACCAGGCACGTGGGAGAACAGGCCAACCCCCACCTCTCTACAGCCTCCTTTAAGGTATCTGTAGAGAGCGATAAGGTCGCCCCTGAGCCTCCTCTTCTCCAGGCTGAATAAGCCCAGCTCCTTCAGCCGCTCCTCGTAGGACTTGTTCTCCAGGCCCCTCACCAGCTTCGTCGCCCTTCTTTGGACCCGCTCAAGCACCTCCATGTCCTTCTTGTAGTGAGGGGCCCAAAACTGAACACAGTACTCGAGGTACGGCCTCACCAGAGCCGAGTACAGGGGGACGATCACCTCCCTAGCCCTGCTGGTCACACTATTTCTGATACAAGCCAGGATGCCGTTGGCCTTCTTGGCCACCTGAGCACACTGCTGGCTCATATTCAGCCGACTGTCCACTATCGCCCCAGGTGCAGGACCCGGCACTTGGCCTTGTTAAACTTCATGCAGTTGACCCCAGCCCATCGGTGCAGCCTATCCAGATCCTCCTGCAGAGCCTTCCTACCCTCGAGCAGATCGACACTCGCACCTAACTTGGTGTCATCTGCAAACTTACTGAGGGTGCACTCAATGCCCTCGTCCAGATCATTGATGAAGATGTTAAAGAGGACCGGCCCCAGCACCGAGCCCTGGGGGACGCCACTAGTGACTGGCCTCCAACTGGATTTGACTCCATTTACCACAACTCTTTGGGCCCGGCTATCCAGCCAGTTTCTAACCCAACGAAGCGTGCGCCAGTCCAAGCCAAGAGCAGCCAGTTTCTTGAGGAGAATGCTGTGGGAGACGGTGTCAAAAGCCTTGCTGAAGTCAAGGTAGACCACATCCACAGCCTTTCCCTCGTCCACCCAGCGCGACACTTTGTCATAGAAGGAGATCAGGTTCGTCAAGCAGGACCTGCCTTCCATAAACCCATGCTGACTGGGCCTGATCGCCTGCTTGCCCTGCAAGTGCCGCATGATGACTCCCAAGAGGATCTGCTCCATGAGCTTCCCTGGTACTGAGGTCAAACTGACAGGCCTGTAGTTCCCCGGGTCAGCCCTCCGGCCCTTCTTGTAGATGGGCGTCACATTCGCTAGCCGCCAGTCAGCTGGGACCTCCCCCGATAGCCAGGACTGCTGATAAATGATGGATAGTGGCTTGGCCAGCTCCTCTGCCAGTTCTCTCAGTACCCTTGGGTGGATCCCATCCGGCCCCATCGACTTGTGCACATCCAAGTGCCGTAGCAGGTCACCAACCAGTTCTTCGTGGATGGTGAGGGCCACATCCTGCTCCCCATCCCCTTCCACCAGCTCAGGGTACTGGGAATCCAGAGAACAACCGGTATTGCCGCTAAAGACTGAGGCAAAGAAGGCATTGAGCACCTCTGCCTTTTCCTCATCTCTTGTAACTAAGTTTCCCCCTGCATCCAGTAAAGGATGGAGATTCTCCTTTGTCCTCCTTTTTGTGTTGATGTATTTATAAAAGCGTTTTTTGTTATCTTTAACGGCAGTAGCCAGATTGAGCTCCAGATATTGAGCTCCTCTGAAAACACTGAGGTTAGGACATGGCACTATGGTGTTGTGTGAACAGTTCGCTTGTGTGTGCTGCTTTAGAGATGACTGGCTTGGGTAAGAGATGGGGAAAGACTGAACGTACTTTTGTTAAGCTCCTCTTTAAATAAGTCCTCTACTGGGTTAAAGTAGAATCACTCCCCCTGTCCCAAATGTCAAAGTACATGCAGGGAAAGTTTTCTCTCTCTTTCCACCCAGCTAGCACTGTGTTGCTGGCAGGACCTCTCACTTTCTCATGACCTGTGCATACATTCTGCAGTCCCACCTTTTCCTCAGCTCCAAGCTAACTTGTGAAAGTGCTCAGCAGCTCTGTGATTGCCTCACTTCTGTGTGCTCACTGAGCAAGGGCTGTGGGAACTACTGCAAGTGTTCACATCTATTAGTGTTAGCCCCATGCAAAGAACAAATGCTCCAGTAGACTTCCTTCTGAAAGCACCAGAACATCTTATCCTGCCTTGATTTTCATTTACTCAGGCTCTCAGCATGTGAGAGTGTTACTGGTGACTGTAACAAGCACAATTTATACTGAAGTCTCTCCTGTGGGAAAATCATAGAATCTCAGGATGGTTTGGGTTGGAAGGGACCTTAAAGATCATCTAGTTCCAACCTCCCTACCATGGGCAGGGATGCCACCCACTAGATCAGGTTGCCCAAGGGCTCATCCAACCTGGCCTTGAACATCTCCAGGGATGGGGCATCCACAACCTCTCCGGGCAACCTGTTGCAGTGCCTCACCAAACCCTCTCTCTCTGTGAAGAATTTCAGAGGGTGGTGAGGCATTGGAATGGCGCACAAGCATCAAACATGCCATTGCGAGCCTGAGGGGGCTCACATCTGCCATCAGCTGAGCTTTGCAACTCTGGCCCACGATCCACTTAGTGAGACCCTTTTAATTGGCAGGCAGCTTAGCTGATCCAACTAACTTGTGGAAAACGGACTCCACAATCAATAAGAATGGAAAGTAGGTATGTTTATTCAGCGCTGGGCAGCATGGGGGGTAGTCCCACCAAAGTTGTGCACGCCTGATGTGGCAATTTGCCATGGTTATATGCAGCAAAGAGTTAGATATGCATGAAGTTTCACAATGCACCTATACATATTCATATCCCGTCCCTGCTTCATATTAAAATTAATTCAAAGAAGTCATTTCCATAAACTCCTCCCATCTGCGCAGTTCCTGTCTCCCCTCTTGGAGCACCTGCCGCTGCCTCTAGTGCAATATTAGGATTATAGAGAGCATAGTTGATTCTTCCTCTGAAAAAGGAGTCTTACTGTTTACATATAAATTTAAAGCCTGAATTTTCATCAGACCCGTATTTTGTCCAAAATACTGAAGGTCCTTTTATTGGCTTTTTAGGCCAGACAACTACACTATATCTAACCATTTTAAAAATATTTTTTAATATTTTTCCCTAGTTTTTGGGTTGTTTTTCCAATCCTTATCATTCTCCCCAAAGGACTATCTTTAGGCACAATCCCGCGGTCTCCACCCCCACCCTGATGACTATCGGAACCCTTAATCCCCATCTCTTCCTGACGTGCTGCTGTGGACTTTACCACCCACAGGGTACCACATGCCTTCACCTAGGTTTAGGACAAGCAATCTGTAATTATAGATCCACAGTCTGCACCACCCTGTCATTCCCAAAAAGGTTCGCAGTTCCTTTATTGTCTCAGGTTTCGGGGTTTGATATATCGCTTCTTTATGATCTTGCCCCAAGGTCTGTTGTCCGGTACTAACCTCATAACCCAAGTAAATCACCTTCTGCTTTACCACCTGAGCCTTCTTCTTCTATACCCTGTACGACTGGAGTCCCAGAAAGTTTAGGAGGCTTACCGTCCAGGCCACACAGGCTTCTTCTGTCTGGGTGGCTATTAGGAGGTCATCTACGTACTGCAACAGCCTTCCTTCCCCGGGTGGGGCTTCCCAGGTGTCCAAGTCCTTCGCGAGTTGTTCTCCGAATAAGGTGGATGAATTTTTAAAACCCTGAGGCAACCTTGTCCATGTGAGCTGTGTTTTGAGCCCGCTTTTAGGGCTTTCCCATTCAAATGCAAAAATTTTCTGTCTGGCTTCATGGAGAGGGAGGCAAAAGAAGGCATCTTTCAGGTCTGAAATGGTAAACCAAGTTAGCTCTGGTGTTAAGCATGTTAGTAAAGTATATGGGTTCACCACCACAGGGTAAAGGTCCTCAGTTATATGGGCAAAATAGGAATGTTAAAGTCAGATTGACACTCTCTTAATAATTCTAATTGCAGACAATTTTCAATTTAAATTGTATTTCACTGGATTAAATTTAAATTAAATTGAATCGCTGGATTCATTTACATTTTTCAATTGATTACTCAGCCAGTGAGAAAACAGGGTAGGTGATCATTTGTCGGGTAATAGGGAATAAAAAGTTATGATATGCTTACTGTAATGCTCTCCTAATTGGCAGGATGCCCAACATTGCAATCGCGAATAAAATAGCTTCACAGAAGATCCTGTTGTTGGTAAATGTTCACATAGCAGCAGGTGTATTGGTAGTGAAACCAGTATTGTTGCTAGCAACGTATACCATAAATGCTTACCTGATCTAAACAAGAGAGAGTTAGGATAAATATTATGGGTTATCTGGGAGATTATTGCTAGGTGAATGAATAGTTTGAAAACTAAGGTAGATACCATAGAAATCCAATGTAATCAGTAAAGAATCTAAGTAACTGAAAAAGGTAAATAGAGATGAGTAAAGGGACCAATCAGATTAATAAAGGGGCTGTGATTATAGAAGATGGAATATACATTTATCCAATGAATATGAAGACAACTGATGATTACGAGTATATTATGCAATTCATGTTTCTGAATAGTATAAATATTTCTTGTGTAAACGAATTGAATGAAGTTAGATTTGGGCAGACATGCCCCTAACTTCCGGTGCCTAATAAAAGCACCTTCATATAATCACTTTGTGGTTATGTGTCTTCGTGAATGCTAACGCTATCTGAAGGAAAAAGAGTTTTTTCTCACAAATTTAAAATCACTATGAGTGTTAATCAGTACTCTGAACAAGACAGGCATCGCAAGGGTGCCCATATGCTTTATTCCACAAAACATATGTTACAACTGCAGCGAAGAAATGTTGATCAAAACTCCTGTGACCGTTAATGCACATAAGATGAAAGACTGGTTACAGAGTGGGTGGAAATGGATGTAACTCTGAAAGAGTCTGTTTCTGGAGTTATACACAATATGAATATCCAATTATGACTAGTTCATTGGGCTCTTCATATAAAAATTTACACAGAACAACGAAGATTCAATCCCAGAATTTGGGAGTTAGGGCACTTTTGGGAAAGCTAGGTTTTTGTTTGTTTTAAACTACTGTGGTAGTCCCCAGGATAGACTGGGTGAGATGGCAGTTGGCCTCAACCCTGTGATTAACATTATTTTTGGAAGAGTTATGCATTTCTCTCTCCTTTTTTTTTTTTTTTCCCCAAGGGTTTAATAATAGTTACTGAATCATGAGGTTTTTAAATTTTCATTTTGTCCTCACCAGAGGAGTATCTGCTACCGTTGCCTTTCTGCTCCTTTTACCTGAGTTAATTTGCTTTGCCAGAAAGGTGTATGCGCGTGCTCCTCATCCAAGGCCCAAATGCATTCCTTTAGCTATAAAAGAAAAGAAAACAATGGGGGGGGGCGCGCCGGATATTTCAGTGAAACACTGACAATAACACTGAAATGAATTGCATCAAATCTAACTTATGAATTTACTATTTCCCTCATGCACTTTAATTCCTACAGTGTCCCTCCCAAGCAGAGTCCATTGCTGCCACAGCAATGAATGACCAGCTTCAGTTAGTTCAGGCATTGGCAGCTGTTTAGCTGCATTCAGAGAGCAAAACTGCAGCACAGAGCATCCCTAGCCTAGCCTTCCAGTTCTGTGGGCTCTATAAAACATGTCCAAAAGTCTGGGTAAATACACGAATGTTCAGCACACAGAGTTCCACGCTACTATGGACCTGCTGCTGCCTGCACCATAGCTACCTAGTTTTTAGTCAGATCAGGTGTACAACAGACTATTCTGCAGCTTGCATGGCAGGAGTATGCTGGATTCATAGACCTGTAACATCCTAAGAACAGAGCTTACTGAGCTTTATCTCTTATAAATTCCTTTCTTCTAAAAGAAATTCTCTCCCTTCTGAAAATGTAACAAAATACTGCTGTTTAGATAACAGCAGTGCAAATTTCTTATGCCACTGACAATATTTAATATTTTCATACCAGAGCTTTTTCATATGAGCTTAACAAAGGCATATTCCTCCCCATACTCATTCTAATCTGCAGTCTAGATATTCCACCCATGCACACTGTAAGTGTGGGTACGCTGGACTCTGTAAGAAGGCAGATGATCTCTTTCCTCCTCACACCGGTGCAAAGCCCCACACCCCACAAGCAGGGAGAGCACGAACCAGCACCAGTTAGCTGTGGGGGGAGCTGGGTTCAAGCCCAGTTTAAGGCCATGCTCAGAAGGTAGTACAGATGCAGCCTGTCTGTCTACATAAATGCTTCAACGTGGCCTTTGAGAGGCTAATAAATAAGAACTATATACAGAACTTTTAAAACCAGCAGAACATGTGCAGCTAACTACACCCATGCCTTTCACAAAACACATCAGATGTTCTCCTTGCTAGCAACCATCAACAGAGGTAACCAGTAGTCCTGAAGAAACATCTCTTGATTTATTACCAGCCTTGGATAAGATGTCATTTTCAAACAGAGGTTTACACTTTTTTCTTGCCACGTTTCCACTGGAATAAGCAGAATAGCATCACACTGCATATCAAGCCTGGATGCTCTCTAAAACCAGCAGAAGTGGACTGTATAGCCACGAGACAAGTCATTTATAAGATTTATCACGGGAAAAATAAGCAGATAACAGTATTGTCATGGTGATACTGATACTAGCATGAAGCAGCCTTCCTACATTTAAAGGAACAACACCCAGTTAAAATTACACCTATTTCTTTCTTTTACCACATTTTATTAAAAATCACACCTCTAGCAAGATCAAACTATACTGTTTCTCATAATTGCAGTATCTGAGTATCCTACCTGAAATCACCACAAATATTTAAACTAGTAGCAAACTACAAACTTTATGTATTTTATGGCTAGAAGAGAACAGTATGATCATGAAAAACAGAGCTAGGTTTTACAGGCTGCAGGCTTACCAACAATGCCTTTTATAGTTAATTCAGTCACTACTTCTAGACTGCCTAGGTACTTACTCTGCAAAAATGCAAACACTCTGATTTTAAAGTTCCTTTTACAATAGTCTCACAAACCTACATTAAACTTCAGTCCTCAGGAATCACTTCTGTTCAAGTACTGATTCCCCATGACTCTGTTATTCGTCAGCAAGTACTCAAGAAATCACAAAGTATGCAAACACATTCACTTTACATGTGTGCTAATATTCCACAGCAGGAAAGTCTTTGCGCAAGAAAAGCATTCTTCATTCTCAAAACAGAGCAAGCCACCTATTTACTGCATGCTAAGAACGTCTACAAGGCATGGCTGTGTACAGCAATTTCTGCACTGCTGACTCATACTCACTGATTGTAAATCACTTTCATCTCACTTATAGAAGCCCCCTCGGTCATCAGCGAGCTTCGTTCCTTTTAATTCAAAGGAGGTGCAAAGTCTTCTGCACAATTTCTACTTAGAGGTGCTTCTGCAGTATATTAAATAGCATTTTTCTGCTCCTTGTCCCTCTTAACATAACTGTGTACATTTATATGAGAAGATGGTTTGTGTTAAGAATGCATTTCTTCCTGTTCCTTTTTCTCCCACATGTGCATGCTAGTTCCTGGTGTGATGGTTTTACTCGAGTGGGCAGCTGAGCTCCACCACAACCGCTCTCTCACTCCTCCCCTCCTCAAAGAGGAAGGGGGAGAAAAGACAACACAAAGAGCTCAAGGTTTGAGATGAGAATGATTTAATTAAGGAAAGGGGAATGGGGAGAAAGAGAAACAAAAGAAACAACAAGGCCGCGCGGAAGCACAGAGAGAAAGAAAAAAAAAAAAGTTATTCTCTACTTCCCATCAACGAGCGATGTTCAGCCACGTCCCGGGAAGCAGGACCTCAAAACGCGTACCGGTTGTTCAGGAGAGACCCTCCCCCACGAGAGCCCCCCTTTTATTGCTGAGTGTGACATCAGGTGTTATGGAATGTCCCTTTGGTCGGTTTAGGTCAGCTGCCCTAGTGATGTCCCCTCCCCATCAATTGCCCACCCCCAGCCTGCTGGCTCTTGGGGGCTTGGAGGGAGTCCTGATGTTGTGCCAGCACTATGCAGCAATAGACACAACACTGGAGTGATACCAGTGCTGTTCCAGCTATGAGTGCAGAGCACAGCACTGTGTGGGCTGCTGCAGGGAAAGGTGACTCCATCCCAGACAGACCCAACACACCTGGTCTCTTGAGTATTTAAGCCCTTTGCTCCTGATTTGATAGTGTGATAAATGACAAAGTCCCAAATAGGATTCTAATTAAAGTTTGTAATTTATTAAGCGAATAGAGGCAAACAAACAGCGCTGGGTGCACCGGGAGTCTCTGCTCCACCAAGATGCACACCTGTTACATCAGATGGCTGATTTTTATGCTCCTAGACTAATACATATTCATCACTAATCCTAGAAAAGGCAGGGTTATTATAATTAGTTCCTGGAATCCAAACCCTCTCTGGACGCATGCGTAGCAGTCTCTGGTGGTCTTCCTGGGGGTCTCTTGTGCTGAAGGCTCGTAGTCTTCCTCCCAGGCTTTGTCCTTCAGTCGTCCTTCAACTCCCCCTTTCTCCTTATTTGGTGGATCTCTCTGTTGGATATCACAGACTTGGGCAGCGTCCCATGCAAAAGTCTGCAGTTTCCTAAAAAAAACTCCTTGTTCTCTTATCTCCCAGACTCGAGTCTCAATGTTCGTCCTTCAAACCCTCTATTTACACAAATTGCTGGAGCCTTCCTTTGCATGATACAAGAACTATGTAAAAAAATCACTCTGTTTTTCTTAAATAGGAGCTTATATTTCATCATGCGGCCCTAGCATTGTTCCATACTGACACGAATCAAATGAACAAATTTCACGATAGAGAAGTCTGAGTTCAAGTGGTGAAATATGCAAAAGGAACAGATGTGCTTTTACGAAACATATATGTTAATCCCAAGCCAATAATCTCTGGAAGTAAAAGGGACAAACTTTCTACATAAGATATGAAACACTTGGCATGCTATAAGTAACATTTTCTATACTGTGTTTACCCAACTGGCTGTAAGAATCAATCAAAAAGACTTTATTTTCATCACAAAATCTTTCCCCTCTTAAATTGTCTTTCAGGCATGAGACAAATTAAACTGAAAAAACTTAGTACTCTGGATATTTTTTGCCCTCCATTGAATCCATATACATATTATTCCATAGTTCATTTTTATCCAAAAATCAATTAATTACAAAACCTTCCTCAGACATGCTAGTAGCTTACTGCTAAAAGACCTTGGTTTATTTCTGCTCTTTCCATTTTTGTTTGTTGATCTGAGTCTCTGGCATCAGCTGCCCTTTCACTGCCAGTCAAGTCAATGAATGATATCCTAGGAAAAAAAAAAAAAATATGCATTTATCTTAGGGGCTTCTTTTTTTTTTTTTTTTTTTTTTTCTCTCTCCCCCCCCCCCCCCCCCCCTTTTTTTTTTCCCTTTTTTAAACCACAGAGAAGCAACACGAAATCAGAAGAATGATTAGCAATAACTACCTTTGAACAAAGAGAAACACCTGCTGGAAATATCTGAGGCATCAAAATAAGCGTAGCAGCAGAGCAGCGTCAGAGCATTATGGCACTAGCACAATCATAACAGAAAGTACAATTGCATGTGATGAACTGACTGTTGCACCATATCTTCATCTTTGTCCACCTATTTCTGTAAGAGCTCTGACTTCTCTTATGGACATATTTTGAGATCCTTTCCCCACTCCAGTTCCACCTCATTTTCAGTACCAAAAGAAAAAATAAAAAGCACACATGCCACACCTACATGACCACATACACTTCTATTTCTAAACTGCCTGTTATGTCTTTTCCAAACTTCACTATTTGTGGCTCTTCCATTTTGCCTTGTATTTTAAATAAGATCCTGGAAAGCTAGACTCTATTGTAGTTGCTGTAGGGATGTGTCAACACATTTTTTGACACTCAGCAGTAACATTGATACCTAGACCTCGCTCCTCAGACCTATTTCTTGGGGATGTTTAGTCTGGAAAAAAAGATGACTGAGACACAACTGCAATCTTAATGGCTGCTACAAAAGGAAGTAAGCTGCTCTTTTTGTCCGGTGCAAATGGCATCAGAGTCACATTCTCAAATTATCAGAGAGTTAGATGAGGTACTAGTATTCCTCTGACCAAAGGTAAACATCTGTAATGGAATCGTCTCCACCTGAGCTAGTCACCCCAGGCTCCCTTTGTAGTCAATTACAGGAGAGAAGTGCTTTTATGTCAGATCAATTTGCCTCTGTTTTTGGTGACTATGCAGAATGGGATGAACTGGATCCCAGAAATTACTTTATTTACACTGACTTCAAAGGTGATGAGCTCACATGTGGATGTGTCCATTGCAGACATCTACCTTTGGGCAGATTAATGCCCCAGACAAGAATCACAGAATCACAGAATTTCTAGGTTGGAAGAGACCTCAAGATCATCAAGTCCAACCTCTGACCTAACACTAACAGTCCCCACTAAACCATATCCCTAAGCTCTACATCTAAACGTCTTTTAAAGACCTCCAGGGATGGTGACTCCACCACTTCCCTGGGCAGCCCGTTCCAATGTCTAACAACCCTTTCGGTAAAGAAGTTCTTCCTAACATCCAACCTAAAACTCCCCTGGTGCAACTTAAGCCCATTCCCCCTCGTGCTGTCACCAGGCACGTGGGAGAACAGACCAACCCCCACCTCGCTACAGCCTCCTTTAAGGTACCTGTAGAGAGCGATAAGGTCACCCCTGAGCCTCCTCTTCTCCAGGCTGAACAAGCCCAGCTCCCTCAGCCGCTCCTCGTAAGACTTGTTCTCCAGACCCTTCACCAGCTTCGTAGCCCTTCTCTGGACATGCTCAAGCACCTCCATGTCCTTCTTGTAGTGAGGGGCCCAAAACTGAACACAGTACTCGAGGTGCGGCCTCACCAGAGCCGAGTACAGGGGGACGATCACCTCCCTGGCCCTGCTGGCCACACTGTTTCTGATACAGGCCAGGATGCTGCTGGCCTTCTTGGCCACCTGAGCACACTGCTGGCTCATATTCAGCTGACTGTCAACCATCACTCCCAGGTCCTTCTCTGCCTGGCAGCTCTCCAACCACTCATCTCCCAGCCTTGTGCTCTGCTTGGGGTTATTGCGCCCCAGGTGCAGGACCTGGCACTTGGCCTTGTTGAACTTCATGCAGTTGACCTCGGCCCATCGGTCCAGCCTCTCCAGATCCCCCTGCAGAGCCTTCCTACCCTCGAGCAGATCGACACACGCACCTAACTTGGTGTCGTCTGCAAACTTACTGAGGGTGCACTCAATGCCCTCGTCCAGATCATTGATGAAGATGTTAAAGAGGACCGGCCCCAGCACCGAGCCCTGGGGGACGCCACTAGTGACTGGCCTCCAACTGGATTTGACTCCATTCACCACAACTCTTTGGGCCCGGCTATCCAGCCAGTTTCTAACCCAACGAAGCGTGCGCCAGTCCAAGCCAAGAGCAGCCAGTTTCTTGAGGAGAATGCTGTGGGAGACGGTGTCAAAAGCCTTGCTGAAGTCAAGGTAGACCACATCCACAGCCTTTCCCTCATCCACTAAGCGTGTCACCTTGTCATAGAAGGAGATCAGGTTCGTCAAGCAGGACCTGCCCTTCATAAACCCATGCTGACTGGGCCTGTTCGCCTGCTTGCCCTGCAAGTGCTGCGTGATGACTCTCAAGATAATCTGCTCCATGAGCTTCCCTGGCACTTAGATCAAACTGACAGGCCTGTAGTTTCCCGGGTCAGTCCTCCGGCCCTTCTTGTAGATGGGCGTCACATTTGCTAGCCGCCAGTCAACTGGGACCTCCCCCGATAGCCAGGACTGTTGATAAATGATGGTAAGCGGCTTGGCCAGCACCTCTGCCAGTTCTCTCAGTACCCTTGGGTGGATCCCATCCGGCCCCATCGACTTGTGCACATCCAAGTGCCGTACCAGGTCACCAACCATTTCTTCATGGATAGTGAGGGCCACATCTCTCTCCCCATCCCCTTCCACCAGTTCAGGGTACTGGGAATCCAGAGAACAACCGGTATTGCCGCTAAAGACTGAGGCGAAGAAGGCATTAAGCACCTTAGCCTTTTCCTCATCTCTTGTAACTAAGTTTCCCCCTGCATCCAGTAAAGGATGGAGATTCTCCTTAGTCCTCCTTTTCGTGTTGATGTATTTATAAAAACATTTTTTGTTATCTTTAATGGCAGTAGCCAGATTGAGCTCCAGATGAGCTTTGGCTTTTCTAATTTTGTCCCTGCACACCCTCGCGATATCCTTATAGTCCTCCCTAGTGGCCTGCCCACTTTTCCAAAGATTATAAACCCTCTTTTTTCTTCTAAGCTCAAGCCACAATTCTCTGTTCAGCCAGGCTGGTCTTCTTCCCCGCCAGCTCGTCTTTGGGCACGTGGGGACAGACCGTTCCTGCGCCATTAAGATTTCCCTCTTGAAGAGCGCCCAGCCTTCCTGGACTCCTCTGCCCTTCAGAACCGCCTCCCAAGGGACTCTACCAACTAGTGTCCTCAGCAGCACAAAGTCAGCCCTCCGAAAGTCCAATACAGTGGTTTTACTGGTCCCCTTCCTGGCCTTGCCAAGAATAGAGAACTCCACCATTTCATGGTCACTCTGCCCAGGACAACTCCCGACAATCACATCCTCCACCAGTCCTTCTCTGTTTGTGAAGAGAAGGTCTAGCGGGGCACCACCCCTGGTAGGCTCTCTAACCAGCTGTGTCAGGAAGCTATCTTCCACGCTCTCCAGAAACCTCCTAGACTGCTTTCTCTGGGCTGTGTTGTGCTTCCAGGATATGTCAGGGAAGTTGAAGTCCCCCACGAGAACCAGCACTGACGATTTCGCAACTTCCGCTAGCTGCCTGTAGAACTCCTCATCCGTCTCCTCGTCCTGGTTCGGCGGTCTGTAACAGACCCCGACCAGGACGCTAGCCTTGTTGGCCCCGCCGATCCTAACCCAAAGGGACTCGACTTTGTCATGCCCAGCCTCGAGTTCTACAACATCGAAACACTCTCTAATATAGAGAGCCACTCCACCACCCCTTCTGTGCTGCCTGTCCCTTCTGAAGAGTTTATAGCCAGTCATTGCAGCACTCCAGTCATGAGAATGGTCCCACCACGTCTCCGTGATGGCAACCAAGTCGTAGCCTGCCTGCTGCACAATGGCTTCCAGCTCCTCCTGTTTGTTACCCATGCTGCGTGCATTGGTGTAGATGCACTTCAGCTGGGCCATTACCTTATTCCCCAGCCTTGCTATTGTTCCCCCTGGCACAGCTCCAACAATCCTTGCTTCAGCCCCATCCCCCTTCTTACCTAGTTTAAAGCCCTCTCAATGAGCCCTGCCAGCTCCTGGCCCAGGATCTGTTTTCCCCTAAAAGATAGGGACCCGTCTGCGGCCATCAGGCTGGGTGTCGAGTAAAGTGCCCCATGGTCAAAAAACCCAAGATTTCTGTCTTGACACCAGCCCCTGAGCCACGTGTTTAACAGGTGGGCTTTTCGTGTCCTCTCTGTACCCCTCCCTGCCACTGTAGGGATGGACGTAAACACCACCTGCACTCCCGCTCCATCCACTAACCGTCCCAGTCCCCTAAAGTCTCATTTAATAGCCCTCAGGCTTCTCTCTTCAATGTCATCACTACCTGCCTGGACTATCAAAAGAGGGTAATAGTCAGAGGGGCAAACCAGTTTGGGTAGCTTCCTGGCAACGTCCCTGACCCTGGCCCCAGGGAGGCAGCAGACTTCCCTACGGGTAGGGTCAGGCCGACAAATAGGGCCCTCTGTTCCCCTGAGGAGAGAGTCTCCCACAACAATCACCCTTCTGTCTTTCTTGGTGGAGGCAGTCCTGAGGCATGGAGTCGACCTCCTCGCCCTAGGCATCCTCCTGGGTACACTTGCTACCTCTTCCTCACCCACTGGTCTCTCAATCTCCAGGGCCTCAAACCTGTTGCGTAAGGGCACCTAGGAAGGTGGGGCCGAAAGGGGAGGGCATCGCCTGCGATGTCGAGCAGGGACCTTTTTCCATTCCTCCTCAACTCCCAGATCCCCTCCCTCTGCCTGACGGCAACAGGGCAGGGGCTCCACCCCCATCTGGGGTGTCTCACCCCAGTACCTCTCCCTGAGGCCCTGCAGGGAGTCGCTCCACCAGTCTATCTCCCGCTCACACTCCCTGATACCCCTCAACCTCTCCACCTCCTCCTTGAGCTCCGCCACCATGCGGACCAGGTCGTCCACCTGCTCACACCTCACACACACAGATTCTCTGCCTCCCACCGATGGCAGCAACAGGCTCAGACACTCCCTGCATCCGGTGGCCTGAACCGCTGCACTTTTTAACGGGTAGTCGGTCTGGGTGTGTACCGACTTCCTGGAGAGCGCACCGTGCCTGGTGGAGACCATTATCGCCTCGCTAACGGCTGTCGTTGAGAAGGTGTTACGTATGGGCGGGGGAGAGCACTCCGCCCTGCCCGCGCTAACTGCCGCGCTAACTGCCGCACCCCGCCCTGTTTGCCCGTTCTGGTCGCTCGCGCTCCCTAGGGGCAGACTTTTGAGCGGCTGGGGGAGGGGGCGCTGCTGGCTCCGCCTACGCCTCGTCAGCCTCCCTCACGAGGGCTGCCGGGTCCTGGCGGCTCCCTCGAGTAGGCTCGATGCCGGAAAAATTAGCCCTGCCTGGCCCGATCCCCCGCTCCGCTGCAGAACGCGTCTGTCCTGGAGCCGATCGCCTCGGCAAAGGAAAAGCTTTTTAACACTGAAGATGAAGGGATAGATTTGATTGACAAATTTCTTCACTGGAAAGTTTTACAAGCAAGTCTGACAATCCTCTCACAGATGTGAGTTAAGCACAACCCCTTGGAGCAGAGAAAGGCCTATGAAACTTCTTAAATTCCCTTTGAATTGTATTTTCTGATTTAACTCACAGATGCCCACAAACACAATACCCCCTCTTAGGCTGGCTCCCTAATGTCCCTGAGGTCAATCTCCTCATCAGTCCTGAGCAGTCCCAGTCTTATCTTCCAAATGTCCTGTTGGTTCTATCTTTAATTTGGATTTGGATGATAGCATGAGATCGAGAGGAATCCGAGTTGACTCCAGTAGCTCCTGTGCTACGTTCTTTCCCCCCCTTCAAAATCACCTGCAGAAGAGAAGGGGAAGAAGTAAAGGAAAGTAGAACTCATGGGCTGAGTTAAGGATAATTTAATTAAAGGGAAAAAATAATTATTAAGGAAAGATTATTATTAATTAAACAATTTAACTAAAGGGAAAAAAGGGAAAGGGGAAAAGGGAGGGGGAAAGGGAAAAAACAAAACAAAATAAAACAGTAGTGTGGAAGTCCAGAGGAAAGAAATTACTCTCTATTGCCCACACTTTGTCACTTTTTTGCCCACCCCTGTACTGGGTCTGGCTGGGATGTTAACTTTCCCTGCTGCAGCCCTTACAGTGCTGTGCTCTGCACTTGTAGCTAGAACAGCAGTGGTATCACACCGGTGTTGTGTCTGCTGCTGAGAAGTGCTGGCACAGCATCAGGACTCTCTCTAACCCTCCTAGGGGGTGGGCAAAAAGTGAGAAAGAAATATCACCAGGGCAGCCATTGCCGCTTGTCCTATCCCCACAAACCACTGAGAAGAGGTTAGCTACATCCTTCTGTCTCCCACCCCTCAGATATTTATAGACATTGATAAGATCCCCTCTCAGTCTTCTCTTCTCCAGGCTGAACAGACCCAGGTCTCTCAGCCTATCTTAACAGGGAAGATGCTCCAGGCCTCGTATCATCTTTGTGGCCCTCCACTGCACTCTTTCCAGGAGATTCCTGTCTTTTTTGTACCGGTGTGATAAATGATTACGTCCCAAATAGGATTTTTGTGATTTATTAAGTGAATAGAGGCAAGCAAACAGCGCTGGGTGCATCCTGGTAGAGCAGAGACTCCCGGTGCACCCAGCGCT
>NW_023305596.1:72780-95506 GCF_011077185.1 Oxyura jamaicensis
GAGAGCTTGTGGGTGAGAATTAAGGGGTGGGCTGGTATGGGGGACACGGTGGTGGGGGTCTACTACAGGTCACCAGATCAGGAGGAGGAGGTCGATGAGGCCTTCTACAAGCAGCTGCTAGTAGCCTCACAATCACGAGCGCTGGTCCTCATGGGGGACTTCAATTACCCAGACATCTGTTGGGTAAGCAACCCGGCCAGGCACACGCAGTCCAAACGGTTCCTACAATGCGTTGAAGACAATGTTCTGACACAGGTGGTGGAGGAGCCAATGAGGTGGGGGGTGCTCCTGGACCTTGTCCTTACCAACAGGGATGGCCTTGTTAGGGATGTGAAGGTTGGGGGCAGCCTGGGATGCAGCGACCATGAAATGGTGGAGTTCCAGATGGAACTAGGCAGAGGAAGTAAGGCTAAAAGCAGGATTGCTACCCTGGGCTTTTGAAGAGCCAACTTTGACCTCTTCCGAGACCTGCTTGGGAGCATCTCATGGGCTAGGTTGCTTGAGGGCAAGGGTGCTTGTGAGAGCTGGGCAACATTTAATCAGCACTTCTTCCATGCTCAGAATCAGTGCATCCTGAAGAATAGGAAATTGGGGAAGGGGGGAAGGAAACCTGCGTGGATGAGCAAGGAGCTCATCGATAAGATCAAAAGGAAGAGGAAGGTCTATGAAATGTAGAAAAAGGGTCTGTCCTCTTGGGAGGAGTATAGAAGTGTTGTCAGGGCCTGCAGGGCTGCGATGAGGAAGGCTAAAGCCCACATAGAGATGAGGCTTGCTAAAGAATAAAGGATAATAAGAAGTTTTTTTTTTCAAGTATGTAAACAGCAAAAGGAAGTCTAGGGATAATGTGGGTCCCTTGCTGAACGAGGGGGGAGTCCTGGTCACGGAAGATGTCGAGAAGGCAGAGATACTGAATGCTTTCTTTGCTTCAAGGACACCCCCCCGGGACTCCTCGCCCCTGGCAAGAGGTCAAAGGGTCTGAGAAATGGAGGGCTCCCCCCTGGTAGACGTGAGAGTGGTTCGGGAGTGTCTGAGTGGGCTCAACGCACACAAATCCATGGGTCCCGATGGGATGCATCCGTGTGTGCTAAGGGAGCTGGCAGATGTGGTTGCCAAGCCTCTCTCTATCATCTTTGAAAGGTCCTGGAGAACAGGAGAGGTGCCTGAAGACTGGAGGATAGCCAATGTCACTCTGGTCTTCAAGAAGGAGGATCCGGGAAACTACAGGCCAGTCAGTCTAACCTCTGTCCCTGGAAAGGTGTTGGAGCAGCTTGTTCTGGATGCCATCTCCAAGCAATTGGAAGAGAAGAATGTTATGAGGAGTAGTCAGCATGGATTCACCAAGGGGTGGCTGACATGCCAGAAGGCTGTGCTGCTGTTCAGCGAGACCTGGACCAGCTGGAGAGATGGGCAGGAAGAAACCAGATGCGGTTTAATAAGAGCAAGTGTAGAGTCCTGCACCTGGGAAGGAACAACTGGAAGTATCAGTACAGGCTGGGGGACGACCTGCTGGAGAGGAGCTCTGAGGAGAAGGACCTGGGGGTCCTGGTGGATGACAGGTTGACCATGAGCCAGCAGCGTGCCCTGGTGGCCAAGAGGGCCAATGGGAGCCTGGCGTGCATTCAAAGGAGCATGGGCAGCAGGTCAAGGGAGGTGATCCTCCCCTTCTACTCTGCCCTGGTCAGGCCTCACCTGGAGTACTGTGTCCAGTTCTAGGCTCCCTGGTACAAAAAAGACAAGGATCTCCTGGAAATAGTGCAGTGGAGGGCCACAAAGATGATACGAGGCCTGGAGTATCTTCCCTGTGAAGAAAGGCTGAGAGACCTGGGTCTGTTCAGCCTGGAGAAGGGAAGACTGAGAGGGGATCTTATCAATGTCTATAAATATCTGAGGGGTGGGAGACAGAAGGATGTAGCTAACCTCTTCTCAGTGGTTTGTGGGGATAGGACAAGGGGCAATGGCTGCAAGATAGAGCACAGGAAGTTCCACACCGACATGCGAAATAACTTCTTCATGGTGAGAGTGACAGAGCACTGGAACAGGCTGCCTAGAGAGGTTTTGGAGTCTCCTTTTCTGGAGATATTCAAGGCCCATCTGGACGCCTACCTGGGCAGCCTGCTCTGAGGATTCTGCTTTGGCAGGGGGGTCCTCTTTCGAGGTCCCTTCCAACCCCTACAGTTCTGTGATTCTGTGTTTCTGTGAAACTTCACTGTTAAAGAGACACTAGCACTGCATTTCTGTTAGTTCAGGAATATAAAAAAGCAGAGAAGTAAATTACCATGTCTACATTTTAGAGTTCCTGTCTCTCATTGAAGTGCATCTCAGACCTTCTGTAGGAAGTTCAGACTGTATAAGTTATGCTCTGTTCAAGTTCTCAAGATTTTTGCACAGGAATTTGAAGCAGCTCCCATAGCCATAGAGTCAGAGTCCAGAGCAACTCTGCTGTGAATCACACAGAAGTGGTACAGTATACTGGAAAGATACAGGCATGAGGCTCCTGTGCAAAAATCTTGAGAACTTGAACAGATGCTCACTCCCTGTGGCAGAAAGTGTCCCTCTTGAGCCTGCCAGTGTGCTCTGAAGATAGTGCTTTCAAGGATGCTGAAGGCCTTCAGCTGACAGGGAATGTTCCTTCAAGACCACTCTGAAAAGATTTCACTGCAAAAACCTTGACTGACTGTTGTTGTATTTAGAGATTTCAGCCCACAGTGCTTTTTTTATACTGAGCATGTAGTGAGTTATCCTGTTTTCCATTCCAGATGAAGCTCCTCTAAGGGAGTACACATCCATCCGAACAAGTCTGGGGCTGAGGTGCTACTGCAGAGGGTGGTGGCAGTATCACCTGCAAAGGTGCGCTCAGTAAAGTCCTCAGTAAAGGACTCTGCAGTGTCAAGCAGAAGTGGGACATCAACAGCATCTTCCGAGATGGCAGTGGCTGGAACTGCAGTCCCACTGGCACAGCAGGAGGGACAGGCTGAGGTTATGTTTGAACAGGGAGAGACAGGGACTCTACAATGGTTGGCATCAGAACTTCTGGTCACAAGAAGGCTCTTTCTCTGCCTACGGGATGTTCAGCTATTATATTACTGTAGTGTAAGCAAAACCATATGAGCTCATATCTCAGTCATAGGTCCTTATTCTTACTTATTTTTGCCCCAAAGCAATACAAACCAGGCATCCTGTCAATGCAACAGTATTTAGTGCCAGATTCTGCCTTCCTGTAAGTATTTCCTAAGAACAACCCTAATTAAATACATAACAATTTATTATACATGGTAATATGCTAAAGGTAATTGCATGAAACAGTAACAAACTGATTCATAACCCTAGGTTTATAGCAATACATCTTCTTATTTCAATACATCTTCCTTCCGTTTAGCAGGTCATAAAGCTGTCCAGGGTAGATTTCATAAAAGCTGATCAAAACAAGTAGATCCTTCCTTGACTGTGATGCTTCCAGGTGTCTGAAGATGTCCTTGGCAGCCAAGACATAGAGTCCCGGGTTCTGGTGAGTACCTATCATAGTGTAAGTCTTGCCAGCACCAGTCTGCCCATATGCAAAGCAGGTTGCGTTGCCTCTGTAAAGATAACCTACATTTTTAGTGCCACATCGGATTTATTCATGTCTATTAAAAGAAATTCTGCAAAGTCAATCTCTATATATAGCTAGCTCTTATCAAGGAGGTTTGGTTTGCTTCCCCACCTGGGAAAACGCAAAAACACTCAACAGTGATTCCTAAGCATGTCCTATGGAGAACTGGCGTGTCAGAGTGCTGGCTCTCTTCCTTTTTTTTTTCCAGATGCCAAAAATACATTTAAGGAAGTTAAGAATTCAATATTATTCTTCCAGCTGTTTAGATGCTGCAGAAATATTGTAGGATTATGAATGTGAATCCTACTGCTTATGAATCACAGAGAAAAAGGGCTGTGACATGAGGTGCAAATTAGCCACAAGTCAGGTTTTGTATCAACACACATTGTACTTGATGAAGATTAGCAGCCCAGCACTATGATTAATTTACTGAGTGAGATTAGTTTGTCTTGGACTGCAGTCCTGCATGCAGCTAAGTCATTCTAATGGCTTGTTGCTGCTGAGGGGAAGGTCTTGATCTTCTATTCCTCTGCTCCCAGCTGTGTGACCTGCCCCACTGACCTACTCTTCTTCTGTGCTGGCTCTGATGTTTGACTTCACTGCACTGACAGCAGAAAGCTCTTCGTTTTCTTTGCGGGCTAATTTTCTGCTGTTTCAGTGGAGTAAAATACCTCACAGAGGATCATGAAATATGCTCAAATTGGCTTCACGTAACCTGTGGGAATGTGCCCAGTAGGGGGGGGAAGGAAGAGGATCAGCATCTTCCAGTGGCACAGAGCTGTTTGGTACACTCACTCCAGCCAGAGTAACCACAACCTTGGCTTATTCTGGATTGCTGCATCTTTGTCATCATATCACCTTAACATTGTAATGACAATGCATGTAAAATGCCAAGTAGGCTTCAGGATACAGCTCTGCAGCACTTCGTGCTCATCTCAGTTGAGGTTACTGCTTGCCTATTTCCCCATCCTGGCTCTTGAACAAGCACTGGACCCACAAGTATGAGGTGAACAGACTCAGAGCTGAATCAGCCAAAAAAGAAATGCTACGTAACAAATGATTTATTCTCCCTCATACTTTGAAAAAAGACTTTTTAGCTGACTCAGCACTTCCTGGATGCAAAGAATTGGGTAAAAATGTAGAACTGCAATGGGAGAACAATTTATTGGCAGCTTAGATTGCAGAATTAGCTCACTGTGGGGTCAGACAAATATCAGTGAGGAGGATGTAGCAGAACGGACAGAAACGTTATGGAAATTTGTGAAAAAACAGGGTGGCTCTTTTGGTGGCATTACTGGGTTAGCTCTAATGTGAAATCTGCTTTTAGTGATTATTATTATGCAGCAAGATATAAGCCTTATAGCCTTATTCTCCTTTTTCACTTTCCTTTTCTCAAGAGAATGATACTCTGTTTCTGCTGATGATACTTGGAGATTTTCAGTACTGGTATGCTCTATTTTGTTACTTTTCAACATGGATACATAATCCTTTCCTTCAAAGATTCAAAAATGTAACTATATTCAAGCTTGTTATTTTGCATGAAAATAAGATCACCCATGTTAAGCCACCATCAATTTCCCATTAATCTGGAAGTATGTAATTACAATTAACCCTCTAAAAAATACAAATCAATAAAATAAAAATAAAATGCAAGGTTATTAATAATTTCTATTATATAATCAATAAAAAATTAATCACAAGGTTATTAATAATTTTCTATTGCCCTGTGAACTGTATAAATACACGCACTATACAACACAGAAGTCTTTGTTAGCGTGGAGATTAGATGTCAGAAATCCTGGCACCCACTTTTTGTTCTAGGTTGGCTATAGTGTCTTTGTTACAGCAGAGGCCCGGTTTTAACTTCCTCTGTGATTTAGATTTCTCACTGAATGTGATGATTTATTTCGTCACAATTGCAATCAAAGACATTCTAAAAGGGAGAAGGCACGTGGAAAGGGTGAAATTAATGTATTTTTTCAAAAGATGAAAGCAGTAAAAGGAAAATTAAAGCAGTATATGAAATTGGAAAACAAAAAAGTGAGAAAACAAATGTAAGCACTGATACCCTACCTGTTAAAAACATACTGAATGAGAGAATGAGCTGTCTTCACATACACATCGTGATTGGTACATGACTCCCCAAAGACTTCATCAAAATAAAAAACATGCTGAAAAATAAACATGATCTTTACATGAAAATGAGTATGTTTCACTTCCCCTTCACCCCCATTCAAAGGCAAATTTAAATAACAGAAGTCTTTCCATGACTTTGTATGGGTTTGCATCAGGTCCAAAGTGATCTAGCACATTTAACGTGCAGCATGACATATGCATACCATTACAACTAATGAAGAGACTAAGGGTAGGAAAGGAAAAGGGAAACAAAGATGCCTTAATTTCCTATCATTCTGAAGGAGAGGAGGGGAGCAAATGTTAATTAAAAGAAACTCTCATTTGTTCCTGAAATGAATCAGCCTACAGTTGCATAGTAAGACTGCAATAGTAAGAAGAACTCAAAAATTAGTCCTCAGTTGTGACTGTCTCTGTTCTCAAAAAAAATCTTTTTGTGCCAGAGAAGACAGAAGCTATTCCTAAGCAAAGCCGAATTGTATTATCTCAGAAGGGGGCAAGAAACTCCAAAACTTCCCATCCTCTAGATCTGACCCAAAGCAGCAGGACCTCTAGAAAAACTGCAACTGCATTCATTATGGGCTTCTCTGAGGTTAAGAATGGCATTTGTAGGGACAGTAACAAACACATTTTTGAAAGGGCCTCCATAGGCTGTTGTTTGCTCTAACAATACACTGCCATGTAAATTAAGGTAGTAGATCCCTCTGAGAGACAGCTGTTTCAATGATGCACAAACTAGCCACGCTAGCACACGTGCAGGTTAAACTGGGAAGTCTCACAGGTCGGGTGAGCTCTCTGAAAGGCCTACAGCTTGGTTCCCCTGGCCGTGGAGCTGGAGTGTGCCCCACCTCCCATCTGGTCTGCACCCCTTAGCTTCCCATCTACAGGAGCCAGAGCTGGAGGCAGGGTGAGCGGCCAGGTTTGGAAGCAGGGAAGTTCTCCTGGGTCCTATGGAACAGAACAGCCTTCGCCACAGCGTACTTTTGTTCAGACTATGTTGATTTATAGCAAAATGGCATTTGTCGTTACTGAGAGAACAAAATTAATTAGTGGTTATTTCAGCCCTGAGATACTAAGGCGATAAGCACTGCTGAGATGCCAAATACTGCTGCACCCATAGAGGGAGTGGGGTAGAATCGCTGCATGTGTTGCACTGTAAAAGGTGGTACGTGAACCAGGCCTGAGAGAGCTGCAAACTGAATTTTTACTGGATACTCTGAACAGTTGTTCCCAGGAGCCAGGCTGCAAAAATAACACCCAGTAGAATGAGCACAGTTTGCTGCTCTCAGGAAATCATTCTGTTCCTGGTGCTGTCAGTCAAAACTAGGAATTTGAGCTATGACAGCACAAAGTATTTGGAATTTAGAAACAAAGACCAAAGGGGAACTTAATTTTCAAAAGCATTTGAGAACAAAGTGAGGGAGGGGATAAGGGTATATGTGATTAACTGAAACAGAACTACAGTACAGAAATAGTGAAAAGGGAAATCCTCACTGAAGGACTCCGGAGGAGTACTTTTCAATATGGGGAAAGCTCTTTTCTGTTTCCCCTTATTGAAATTCCAAGTACAATTTGCTTTATCTCATCATGCAAGTGGCCCATAAACACAAAGTGCAAGTTTGAGAGAGTTGCAAGTGCTTATTAATAAGAGAGTTGCAAGTGCTTATTAATATCTCTCTATAAGATTTTGTATTGCTCTGTACAGCTTTTGTAGTGGTAGTATTGCTTGTTTGGAAGCCATGAAGACAGATTCTCATCCTCAGAAAAGAAAGAATTAATTCTGATTAACTTGAAATATAGTAAAATAAAGGTAACTGATTATTACCTGATACAGGAATGAGGTAGTCCATAATTATACCCTGAAATATGAGTTATTCTCTGGATGATGGGAGTTTCAGAATCCCCCAGGAGAGGAGCAATATCATCAGAAACTGTTGTACACTTCTGTTTTCTTTTTGTGCACGTTCCAGGAGTATTTACATCTCTTCTGGTTAATCTGATCAGCTCTGAATCATATGGTTGAGCGTGTCCCAACAGCTTCACAAGACTGTTCTCCTCATTGGCACTGAAATCAGATGGACCATATGATTCTGTCTCAGAGTCTTTAACTGTTCCATCATTTTCCTCAAAGAAGGACTCAAAACGCAGCTGTCTACGGGGATCCAATCTGGTCACCTGAGGCTGAATGAAAAGGCCACTTGGTTGGAAATCTTGCTTGCTCAAGTCTCTTAAGGTTTCCTCTTCTTGCATAATTTTGATTATTCTGATGAGCTGAAAGATTCGTTTGCGGTCATTCATATCGCATACCCACAGTTTGGTATAATCTTTCATGGAAACCTTGGCAAACTCATCAGTCTTCTGAAGGCCAAAGGCAGCAAAATGGGGATAATATTTTTCAAGTTCTGCCTCACAAAGGCATTCCTAAAGGCATGATGCCATCTTCAAGCTAAAGTCTACAAGAAATCAAGACAAATATTTGAGTTATATGAAACACCTTGAGGGACCAAGATACTAATGAAGAAACTACATGTTTCCCCAGATGCCATCACCTGCAGTTAGAAGATTGTTTATACTCCAAGTTACAATACACTGGAATGCCAAACACTATAGAATATAGCAATAATAAAGATAAACTAAATATGAAGCAAATATTTTACCTATGAAACTATTTTAAAATCATACACAATAGACAATAATGGGTAAGAAATGCACGCTGCAGTGTTACTTACTGCTGCAGAGCTCCTACATGCCTGATGTCTACTCGATGAATGCCGCAGCTACTAAAACCCTGTCCTCAAGCTTCACAGAATCAAAAATGCATAATTTTAGATACCCAATTTAATATTAGAGCACATGGTCTAATGTGGTTCAGCTACCCCTGGTTAACTAACCAAAGGAGAAGAAACTGCATTTGTTATCATCTCATGTTGAAAAATGAGGATTATTCATCTTATAGATGAACTATTGCAAAGTTGTAGTTTTGTTGTGTAACTTTCTTTTGTATTTCATGAATCTTGTGAGCATTTCTAGGTGTTCTTGAACATTAGCTGAAACATTATGTGAAATCTGAAACACAGAATCTCTCTAAATTTATATATATGCTACTGGAATGCCATACTTGCATTCTTGGGAAACCCAAAAAAGCAACATGCATCACTGAAAGGTATGCCAAAAAACCCTTAGCTCCTTAACTCATGTCTCCCAAGCAATACATTGTGCAGCTGTCTCTATCCAGATGGATTAATATCTGCAGATATTTTTATTTGTTCCATAAAATGGGAAAAGGATAGCCCCTCAAGTATCTCTTGCCCACTGCCTTCTTATGGCTTTGTTTAGTCTAGGATCTTAGCAAACAGAGATCTTTCTAATGTTTGAAAGTTACAGTAATAGTCAACAAAACCAATTTGTTAAGACTAAATATATTTCCTCTGTAATTCAATGGAAGTTCTTTAGAAGGATTTACAAGCATTTCTACAATAACATCATAAAAGAAAACATGGTCACTAAATATCATCCCCAAATTTGATCCAATAGCATAAAAATTAGTTAACACATTAAGTTACAATAACAACAACAAGGAAAAAAGATTCTATTAAAGTGCTGATTGTGTAGGATATTAGAGAGGCCAAAAGGTACAGTAGAGGACATCTAAAGTGACTTGGAAGTTAAAGTCTAAGATGTGGAGATTAGTTAACTGTAACGAAATTATGTGATTCAGCAGTAACAAGCTTCAAGACCAAGCCAGAGGTGTGTAGGCAGACTTATTTAATGCACATTTGATGTGATTCTGAATCTTGAGGTAAAGCCAAGCCACTGCTGATATTATTAGATCCTGGGAGGGGGGAATCAAAATTGACAGAGAGGCTAGCAGAGTCTGTACTGATTCTTGGGTTTAACTTCAACACATGTACAAAGGCTTTTGTAAACATTCACAATTTCCCTAAGTTCTCTAACAGATAAACTCCACAGGAACTTCAGACTTCATTTCAGGGAGAGTTATGTTTTTGAAAAATGCCTATCGGTAGTTCCAAATATAAAACCAGAACAGGTCCTGTCTAACTGTATGTCATGGGAAATGCCATGGGAGACCTCTTTTGTTTGATGAAAAGAGAGGCTAGAATACAAATCAGAGACGCGAATCTCTTTGTTAAAGATGAAAACAATCCAGCAGATTTGTCTATTCTCATTCTTGTATCTTAGATTATACTTACATCTTTACATATGCTTATGTTAAATACAGAGTGGCCAAAAACTAGCGCAAGAACTACTGCTGTCTTAACCTCTATTTGAATGATAATGTTGGGCACAGTTTTTAGGAGGAAGAAAAGGAAAACAAAAAAGGAAACACTTCCCAAAACAAGAGTAACCGACAAGGAAAGAGAATTACGAATATTAAGCTCAAGGTTCTAACAAAAATTTAAACAAAATATATTTAAACAGCTAGAAATAACTGTGCAGCCAGATTTCCATTATCTGGGGTAACGAGGGACTAAAACTCTCAAAACATGGAAAATCCAAGTAATACAGGTACTGCAGAACATACAAGAAGGTTAATTCTGAGATATGTAAGCAGCTCTGCATGGCTTATTAATGGTCCTGAAAGTAATACAACTGTTTTGCTTCCCCAGATATAATAAAACTTGCTGGATCTAAGTGGTTCCAGGAGATAACTCTGGTGTCTCTCCATCCATAGAACAGCTATTACACAACCCAGGAAAACTCAATGTTGACTAATAAAGGAATAACAAACAAATTAACCATGGAAAAAAAATAAGCCACGCTCATGGCTCTAGCATTTCTAATCATTTTAAAACTCAAGAGCAGACTATTTTTGGAAAATGCAGTCTGGTTCACACAAGAAAGAATTCAGGGGAATTACAGTTGTCAGAACAGATTATCACAATGAAACCCTTCTGGCCTTCTAATCATCAGTGATCTGAAAGAATGGGGTGCCTGTCTCCTCATAAAACAAATACCTTAATTCGTTCAACATTGTAGATTGTGTCCGAAGACAGTGTTTCTAAAACTGATACATAATTTTTCACAATGACTTTGTAAAGAAGGGCAGTATTGGTATGTTTCCAAGAATCCTAAATTGTTAATGGTAATGCCATCTTCTGGCAAAAAGAAAGAATACTTATTTTTCTACAATGAGTAACAGCCAGCATTCTCCCAGCTACTGTCAGGATCTAACTTCATTCGTACACCTGAGACAACACTGTTTTTTGGTGCAGAAAAACAAAACATTCTTCAAAGTTGTAGTTTAATATTAAAGCCCAGCCAAGTCTTGAAGCTCTGAGTCACTTCCCTGAAAACTGGACTAAGACAAAAGACTAACACTTCTTAAAATAGTTGGAAGTAGCAACTGTTTTGAGAAAGAAGGGAGTCTGGAGGCATAATTCTCTGCGAGTACCCAGTTCTAAGGTCAGACAGGGGGAGGGACCAGTCAGCCCACCATCTCTCTGTGGCAAACCTGAGGCCTTCTTACTTCTTTTGCAATAAAGTTTTTAGAAAAATCTCGAAAGTCAGCTAGATGCTGGTAATAAGTGACTACTTACTATAAGGAAGCACTAGAATTTTATATAGAGGGACCAACTGTGGTGGTTTTACCATGCTAGGCAGCTGAACACCACAACCGCTCTCTCACTCCCCCTCCTCAGATGAGGAGGGGAAGAAGTAAAGGAAAGAACAACTCACAGGTTGAGATAAGGATAATTTAATTAAAGAGAAAAACTAATTATTAAGGAAATATTATTATTAATTAAATAATTCAACTAAAGGGAAAAAAGGGAAAGGGAAAGAGGGAGGGGGAAAGGGAATATCAAAACAAAACAAGTAAAGGCTATGTGGAAGTGCAGAGGAAAGAAATTACTCTCTACTTCCCACAAATGAGCGATGCTTGACCACGTCCTTGAAGCAGGGCCGCAACGCACATAGCCGGTGTTCAGGAGGATGACAGATGTTTTCGCAACGAGAGCCCACCCCTCCCCTCTTCTTCCTTTTCCCACCTTTTATTGCTGAGTGTGACATCATATGGTATGGAGTATCCCTTTGGTTGGTTTAGGTCAGCTGCCCTGGTGATGTTTCTTTCTCACTTTTGCCCACCCCCTAGGAGGGTTAGAGAAATTCCTGATGCTGTGCCAGCACTTCTCAGCAGCAGACACAACACCGGTGCGATACCACTGCTGTTTTTCTAGCTCCAAGTGCAGAGCGCAGCACTGTATGGGCTGCTGCAGGGAAAGTTAACATCCCAGCCAGACCCAGTACACCAACTCAAAGCACACTTTGTCATCAGAGAAGAACTGTTTCCGTATTCTAAGGTTTTTAAAGACTATAAAGATGGGGGAAATGTCAAGCATAAATAGTGGAAACCAGTGGTGACATTTTATGTATTGTGAAGAAAATCAACGTACCACAAAATTATGCTCTAGGATCCGATCCAAATTTTAAAATGCTTTTATTTATTAATCAGCTCTTAGACAGATGTTTTCATTCTCAATGCACTTTTTAAAGTGGAGAAAAATGCTGGCCTTCAGATACTCACTCACCAAGTGTCAGTCACTCTGCATAAAATAAAACTTGTAAAATCCCTACATAGACTATATTAAGAATAAAGCAGCCTTAGGCCACTATATCTGGATCCTCAGTGCACCGCTCACTTGAGCAACACTCACATGCTCTGTTATCCCACTGTGGTCACTCCTATTTACCTGACAATTTTAGGTGACTTCTGCTGGTACTCCTTATTGCCACTTCTGACACATGGCACTACTGATTTTAAACTAGGGAAATCAAGTCATGAACAAGTGAAGTGTTGGAAAGGGAAACGGTCCTGAGTAACGATGCAACCTCGATGCAAGTATAATCGTCCTCCTTTATTGCATGCTCTCACAGAGTATATTTTCTATTTCTATTTCTATTTTTCTATCAAGCACTGCAAACATTACAATAAGCAACAGGGTGAAAATCACATGCAAAATTACGATTGTAAAGTAGCGTGCCTACTAGAATCTACATCAATCAACAAGCCACTAAGCACTAGGGATGGTGCTTCGCCGCGATGCTGCTTCTCACTCGCACAGCACAATCACACCCTCACACAAAGAGGCCTCTTGCACTTTTCATTCATACCACAAGAAAATATCACTTAAGATAATTTGTCCACGGCTTCAGGAGGTCCTTGTCTACTCCCGTGGTGAGCGTCTGAGTGGAGACCCCTCCGAGGAAAATGCTCGGGGTGCACCTAGGGGCGTCCGTTCCACAGTCGATCCCACAGCCGAGCAGAGCTGCTCCTGGCACAAGGAATGATGCTATTATAGTTTTGTATAATTACACCAAAGAGATGCATTGCGATAAGGAGCGAGTGTGACATTGACAATTTGTTTCATGGTTTGGTTTTTGGCAAGTAATTGAACCTTACACATGATGTGGCTGTTACACTTCCCAGGATATCTAATTCCTGTGGCTCTAGGGGCGCTCGCAGCAAGTAGACAGTCCAGTCTTTGTTATCTGCCAGGATCCCCACCAGACATGTCGTAAACGTGTCGTTAGCACTAGCCAGGGACAGGCACATCGCTTCTTGTCCTGTCATGTTGGCGAGGGTGGCCCCGATGTTGTGGCATGGTTGGATGGAGACCCAGGGCTGGCAATAACCGATGACAGCAGCGATTGTGAGGAGGAGGCCAACCATGGCCTTAGCCCCTTGCTGGTACCCATTTTGGTCCGTGACCTGTGGAGACACAAGCATACCCTCGGCCCCAAGTTATTAGAGGCTGGGTTCCCTTCCTAAGACCTGTATTTAATTATTTTTTTTTCCATCACTAAGGCCTGCTCTGATTCTGGCACCGGTGGCAGTTTTGAATTCATACTTTTGTAATGTTTTACTATGGGTGGTACCTCTTTGTGAGGAAAGGGTAATGCTAGGTGATTCATTATGTAAAGTGCCTTTCCCAACCTGTTCTGTGGTGTTTCCTGGGTGTCTCCCCCTTTTTATTTTGTTTTCTTCTTTTTTTTCTTTTTCTTTTTTTTTTAATTTTATTTATTTTTTTCTATTTTTTCATTTTTTTTTTCTTTTTTTTTCTTTCTGTCCTTATTTTTCTTTTTTCTTATTTCATCTTTTTCATTTTTTTCTATTTTTTCTTTTTCATTTTTTTTATTTTTTTCCTTTTTTCTTTTCCTTTTTTCTTTCTTTTCTTTTTTCCTTTTTCTTTTTTCCTTTTTTCTTTTTTCTCTATTTTTTCTTTCTTTCCTTTTTTCTTTTCCTTTTTTCTTTCCCTTTTTCTTTTTTTTCTCTCTTATTTTTGTTCTTTTTTCTTTATTTTTTCCTTCTTTTTTTCTTTATCTTTCTTTTTTTCCTTTTTTTCTTTCTTTTTTTCATTTTCTTTTTTTTCCTTTTTTGTTTTTTTTTTCTTTCTTTTTCTTTCTTTCCTGTTTTATTTTTTATCTTTCCCCCTTTTTTTCTATTTTTTTTCTTTTCTTTTTCTTTCTTTCCTTTTTTTCTTTTTTCCTCTTTTTTCTTTCCCTTTTTTCTATCTTTTTTTTCAGCTGCTGGGATTTATTGCGTTTCTTGTGTTCAGAGCTGAGATCTGTGGCTGCCTTTTCAGGGGATCCATCCACATCCTTGGCCGAGCTGCCGGCGGCGGCCCGTAGCGCCAGCAGAGGGGCCGGCGGGATGAGGGAGGGGGCAGCCCGGGGATGGGGGATGGCGGGGGGCAGCAAGAGCGGCGGCGGCGGGCGGCAGCGAGCGGGGGCCCGCGGGGTGGCGGGCCCGGGCGCAGCAGTAGGCGGAACATGGCAGCGCCCGGTGCGGGCGGGCGGGCGCTCAAACCGGAGAAACGCAGCGGCCGGCGACGGGACGGGCGGGCGGGTGCAGAGGCGGAGCCGAGGGCGGAGGTCGGCACGCCTCTCCTCCCTCTCCTGTGGGTGGTGCAGGACATCCCCCCTGGGTGTCCTGGGGTGTTACTTCCGCAAGCGGCTCAGATCTCTGCTTTGACCTGGCCCCACCAACTTCCACTTTTTCCGCGCTCGATGGTGGGTCCGGCGGGACTTCCACATGATTTAGAGGGGCATCACCAGAGTTCTCGCCCGCAATGCGCGTTAAAAGTCAGCAACAGTTCTGCAAGGGCTGCCGCTCCTAGTGTTAACATCTGGGTCGCGGCGCAGGTAATCTCCTTCTCCGCCTCCATAGCCTTTAGTGTCTCTAATACCGTTCGCCACAACTCACAGACAGTTTTCACCTCCTTTTCATCTTTTGAATCCCCCGTTATAGTCCTTTCCCACATGGTATTCCCGAACTCCCACCATTCCGTAACAGGGAACAGCAAGGCAGTCTCTCTAAAATGTCCCCATTGTTGTCCCAACTTGATCAATTTGATCAGTTTCTTTTCCGTTGTCTCGATACCTCTCTCAGAGAGTATTCCAGCAGCAACAATGCCACAGCCCCCACTTCCATGGTTGTGCTTCCTCTGAGAGGTAGGGAGCGACCCTGACCCGTGTCTGCCAAGCAGCACCCTCTCAGCCGTTTATTTTCCCAATCCCCTCCTCTAGCTGCTTACCGCAGTCTCGGAGACCTCAGTTGAGCTGGACTGTCTGGCGAGAAACCATCCTGCTACCAGATGTTGGAAAGGGAAACGGACCCGAGTAACGATACAACCTTGATGCGAGTATAATTGTCCTCCTTTATTGCAGGTTCTCACAGAGTATATATAGGCAACTAACTACAGCACGTGCTGATAACAACTTATAATTGGTCTAGCTTCTCCATGCACTTGTCTCTAGCTTGTTTCCTCATTATCTCTATTTCAGGGACGTGAGAAACAGTGTAAAGGCACCTGCGAATTCCTTTCCCACAGTGAAGAAACCTTATGTGGCGCTCCTAACCTTACAAATGTAAATTAATGCATTTGTACATTTAATTCTGTGAGTAATCTAACATAATTATTCTAAACCATAAGCTGCGGTCTGATCATTAAATATTCTTATTAGAAACAATTTTCACGGGCATCTGAGAAAAGTAGTAATTGTTAAACAGCACACAAAACCTAAACACTACCTTGTTTTCCTGCCTATCACTTTGTATTATGTAACTCATTCCACTTCACAAACAGCATATAAAAACAGATGTTAAGATCTTATAAAAATCTGTAAATACATGTAGCAGGTAGGTATGTCTCGTCTTCCAACTACAACTACACCAGGGTATGTTCTCATTACTTTTAAGCACATTACCCCAAACACGTCTTCAGGCTCTGTGCCAAGGTGTTTGTTGGTTTCTGAGGTACAGAGTTGAAGACCAGAAGGAAGCCAATTTTTCCTGACAAACCTACAATAGAGAAAAGGGAGACTTAGTAACTCATGTTACCAGTCATACACCATTATTTTTTATTCATCTGAACATGAAGTTATTTTATATATGTGATCCAAAGTGAAATCTGATTAACCTCTCCAAAAGCAAATGGCTAATTTGCTTTTCCAGGGAACCGCATCAAATGCTTTACCTTTAATCATTCTGATCCCACCCCTTGGATACTAAGGCATTCCTGTGAAGAAATCACAGTCACAGCACGGTTGCACTTTTATGAGCACAAGCTCCACGGTAAAAGATCTCTACTGCAAAACAAGTTCGTAATTTTAGTTTAATGCAGTAGATAGGGAGCTATGAAGTTCCATTACAAATATTTACAGATCGCTACAGCATTCATCAGATCACAGGATTATGCTATGGAAGTCCCTGTACACATACACAAAGAGGTAATAAACATTCTGATGTTACTTGGAACGAGTGTTGTAGCAGTCTGTTTTGAAAATACAAGGAAGAAAACTGAGTAGTGTTATAAGTGGCAATGACAAACCCACTCTCAGTAAAATATTTATCAAAGCCAAATTTATTAAGCAAGCAACCAAGCAAGCAAAACAGCGCTGGGCGGCCGGGGATTCTCCGCTCCACCAATGGCACGCACCTCACCCCCGCCAGAGTCCTCTTCTTATAGCCTTGTTGTTCCGGGTATCCTGGTGTGCTCTGTGGGTTGCGCAGACTGTGACGGGGGGGGGGGTCGTCACAAGCTCTCTGGGGAGGGTGTGAAGATGAAGGCCGTAGTCTTCCTCTGCGTTGCGGGTTGTGATCTTGCTGAGCAAGCACTACACATGTTCTTATCTGGACATTTCGGCTGCTGCAATTATTAACAGGAGGTTCCTGGAGTTGTCTGCTCAGCAGGATGTAGCTGATTGGAAGCGTTCCAATCAACAGGTTCTTATCAGGATTTGTATCTGGAAACTTTCCAGCTATACAGGGTTATCACAGCCCCCCCACAAACTTCCCCACAGGTTTGATTAACAAACTTATTATACAATATTTATTACAAGTAGTACCCATAGAAAACCACCTATAGTTTCTGTATAATAAAAGATAATATTTGGAAAGGAGGGAACATTTTCGTTGTTAACTGACAGCTATTTTATAGTTGGACCGTGATGCAGGTCTTCTCCCTGCACCACTACTTTCTTTGCTCCTGACATACCTGAGCTGCTTACTATAACTACGATTAATTTCAATGATCTTTGAACAGACTTAAAAACGACCACTGAATGTATCTTTTTTTTCTAACAGAACATTGAGATGCTAATTATCATTATAATTCTTTCACACTAAACATAGGCTAGTGAGCTCAGCAGGAGTGGCTCCATCCTACAGCTGATCCCGACAACTGCTCCCAGCAGCAGCTGCATGGAAACGAGAAGCATTCTATATTCAGCCACATGCTAAGAAAATCAGCCAGGAACTATATTGGGGGGTGCTGATTATTTGAAAATTGTGCTCAAGCCTCTCTTGTTGGCAGGATTTTAACATTTATTTTATAACTTTTAACATTTATTTTATAATTAGAGTGAAACATGCTGCTGTGCATCTAGGATTACACTTTAGGACTCAGAGGGGATGCATTTAGTCCCGGAGCAATGCGCAGTCTCCCAGCAGAGCTCAATCCCAGATGAACTTTTACAATTTTCTTTCCAGTTTCACCCCAACAGAAACCTCCGCACCTCCCCACCCGTTCAGCTGAGAAAAACAACCCGCCCGGAGCCCGCCGGGGCCGTGCTGCCCGGGATGAGGGCGCCCCGGGAGGCCGTACGTACCCTGGAGCGCCGAGCCGCGCCAGGCCGGGCCGGGCCGGGCCGGGCCGGGCCGGGCCGGGCCGGGCACCGGCACCACCGGCCCCGCCCAGGCCCGGGGCCCTCAGCAGGCGCGGAAGCTCCAGGAGCGGTACCTCGGCCGCGTCTCCATGGCAACAACGCTTCACCCGCTTCAAAGCCGTGCGCGCGGCTTTCTAAAGAGAAACCAATCAGACAGAGGGAGGCGGGGTTAAGGGAAAAAGAGAGGGGAGAGCAGGTGTTGCGATTGGTTGAGAGCGCTGTCAGCCGCACGTTGGTGCCGCCTCCTCTTTTCCCGATCCGGTAAGCGAAGGTGAGGGCCGGGAGTGGGTCGTACGCCTGTCTCCGGGAGGAACCCGTGGTTCTGGGGCGCCCCGGCATTTTCTGTGTACAAAGTCTTTGGGTTTCTGCAGCGAAAAATCAGAACGTTAAATGGTTGGCTTTCCTTCTACTTTACCGTTTTCTGTTCCCTCAGTGCGCTGTGTAGTATGTCAGCTGTAAAGAAACAGCACACAGGTCATATTTCGTGCTTCTTAATAACTTTTTTTTTTTTTTTTTTAAGAGCTTTTATATAGGTTCCTCCTTCCCAATTTGAAAAGGAAAGAGCTCTATTTTTACACTTCACGGGTTGTTATTAAGATGCAGTTTAATTGTATGGTAGCTGTGAAGGGATGGACTTTTAGCCCGTGCTGGGTAAACATGACCTGTCTGAGCCCCACGTCATTTCTGCTTGAACCCCTACAGGGAACAGGGACATGACGGTCAGAGAGTGTGGTTTGATCATCTACAGGAGACTGCAGCCAGCGGCATCTTCCATGGCTGCTGACGGTATCAAATACCTCCTCCTTCAGACATCTTATGGGACCCACCACTGGACGGGACTCACCACTGAACACCACCCAAAGGTGATGTTTGTTCTGATAACCCGCTGCTGTGCCTTTTGTGTCATGAGCAGGAGAGATTGCAGCCTGAAGCCTAGCTGGATGCTGCTAAGGTCAGCTCTGGGGGCAGTTAACCAGCTGACAGTAGCAGCTGATTATGCTATTTGGGCAGCTGAAAGGGGAGCTCTGTGTCAGAGCCGGTATTCGGTAGTATGCTGTCCCAGCCCTGATACTGGGAATAGCACAACGCAAATATTTCAGTTTCATTGTGTGAGAAAAATCTCAAATAATTTTATTCAGACAGGATCTTCTGCGAATCTTATTTTATTCGCGATTGCAATGGCGGGCATCCTGTCAATCAGAAGCGTGTTTTAGTAAACAAATCATAACCTTTTATTCCCTATTACCTGATGCCTGATCCTAGGCTAGGACTACCTAGCCTCGCGGATCGGGACTTCACATTCGCTCCGCACTAAAAGTACATCTCATTCACACTCACACATTCATACACCAGAGTCTCCCTGAACCCAACCCGAGGCAAGATACGGTAAAGTTTCCCTTACCTCGGTCCGTGCACACCTTCCCGGTCCGCATTCTTAGCAGTAATCCCAGTGCCTGTTCCCGATCCGGGCTGGACTATATCTGGGCTGTGTCTGTGTATGTCAGTGCTGGCCTCCCTTCTCCCCAGAGCTTTGCAGACCCTGTCTTCAGATTCACAGTCTCGGTCCTTTGCAAGCCGTACCGAGACAGCCCACCACCCCCGACAGGACCGCTGAAATCAGCAGGGTGCACCTTCCTGTCTGTGCTGGCAAGAACTCTTCAGCAGGCGACAAGATCCCGGATGAGCTCCCAAACTGTGAGAAAAATCTCAAATAATTTTCTTCAGACAGGACCTTCTGTGAAGCTATTTTATTTGCAATTGCAATGGCGGGTGTCCTGTCAATCAGGAGTGCATTTTAGTAAACAAATTATGTTATGTCTCCTGAATGCGCTATAGGTTTTGTCTAAGGTTAAACAACTACTTAGGAATCTCATCCAGAGATCTGTCCTGAGGCGGGATAGTTGTGAGTGACAGGGAGTGTGGGAGGATATGGGCAGGTGGCTAGAGCAGTGGGCACCTCCAGTGCTTTGTAAATTCACGCCTGAACAACTACACCCCTGAACAACTGCAAAAACCTAAAAAACTGGTAGAATGCTTGAAAAAAGGGTGTCATGACTCTGGCAGTTCCAAAGAGACACAAATCACTGTAGCATGTTGGGGCCTGGCCTATGCCTATCGAGCTGCAAGTGATGCTACTGTCAACCTAGTGACAGACCTTGCGGCCACTCCAAGTCCTGTGACAGGCCCAACGGCCAGTCCAACCCCTACGACAGACCCTCCAGCTCCTGCAGCCGCTCCAGTTCCAGCTCCTGCAGCCACTCCAGTTCGAGCCCCTGCAGCCGCTCCAGCCCCTGCAGGTGCTCCAGCTCCTGTGGCTGGGCCAGAGAAACGAGCTGTAGCAGTGCAAGTTGCCCCTGTAGACAAGGTGAAAAAATGGTATAGAGATTCAGGTCATTTAGAACGCAGAGAGTTTTCTGCTAGGTCTAGGTATAGAGAAGACGAGGCCAGACCATCAGGGATGCAGGATGATGAAGAAGATGTCGAAAAATCAACAGTAGTTACCCAAAACCTATACCAGCGTGAGCTACGAGATGTGAGAAAAGATTTTGGTCGCTGCATAGGTGAGCAGCTTGTCACCTGGCTGCTCCAGTGCTGGGACACCGGAGCCAATTGTGTGGAATTAGAGGGCAGGGAAGCCAGGCGGCTGGGATCCCTTGCTAGAGATGCAGGCATTGACAAAGCAATTGGAGATGGAGCACGATCTCACAGCCTCTGGAGGCGTCTCCTGTATGCTGTAAGGGAAAGGTTTCCCTACAAGGAAGACCTTGTATGTCTGCCAGCCAAGTGGACCACGATGGAGAAGGGAATCCAGTACCTGAGGGAATTAGCCATACGGGAGGTGATTTATGAGGACCCAGACAATGGACAAACACCCACAGATCCAGATGAAGTCAGGTGTACTCGACCCATGTGGCGGAAGTTTGTACGGAGTGCACCATCATCATATGCCAGCTCATTGGCAATAATGGCCTGGAAAGAGGATGAGGAACCCACAGTGGGTGATGTGGCTAAACAACTCCGGCAGTACGAAGAAAGCCTCTCCTCTTCCCTACAGGCCTGCGTCTCGGCTGTGGAGAAACTTTTTGAAAGCGTCCATCAACTAAAAGAGAATACTTTGGAGAAACTTTCAGAAGAGGTCCAGCAACTTAAAGAGAGTTTATTTTCCTCCCCTCCTGTACAAACCAGTGTCTCTGCTATTAGGGGTAAGCGCTCATCCGTGCAGGAAGGAAGACGATATGGTGGATACACACCTCGGGCCATCCTGTGGATTTACCTACGTGACCATGGAGAGGACATGAGAAAATGGGATGGAAAATCTACCTCAAACCTAGAGGCACGGGTACGTGAGTTGCAAAAGAAAACAATTGTGAAACAGGGGTTCTCTGAAAAGTTTGCTGCTCCAGCTTCCAGCAGGCAGTCCTTTAAACACAGGAATGAAGATTCTGACGAGGATTAGAGGGGCCCTGCCTCCAGCCAGGGGGAGGAAAGGGACAATTGAGTTTATTGGACTGTGTGGATTTAATGGCCTGGCACATCAGACGCACAGAAGTATAAGGCTTTAGTAGACACCGGTGCACAATGTACTCTAATGCCATCAAGCTATAAAGGGCCAGAGCCCATCAGTATTTATGGAGTGACGGGGGGATCCCAGCAATTAACTGTATTGGAGGCTGAAGTGAATCTAATTGGGAATGTTTGGCAAAAGCACCGTATTGTGACTGGCCCTCTTAGAAGAGGATATTTCAAGGACCCAAAAGGGTTCCGCTGGGCTTTTGGCATAGCTGCCTTAGAGACAGAGGACATTGAACAATTGTCTACCTTGCCCGGTCTCTCAGAGGACCCTTTTGTTGTGGGGTTGCTGAGGGTCGAAGAACAACAAGTGCCAATTGCTACTACAACTGTGCACCGGCGGCAATATCGCACCAACCGAGACTCCCTGATTCCCATCCATGAGCTAATTCGTCAGCTGGAGAGCCAAGGAGTGATTAGCAAGACTCATTCACCTTTTAATAGTCCCATATGGCCAATGCAAAAGTCTAATGGTGAGTGGAGACTAACCGTGGACTATCGTGGCCTGAATGAGGTCACACCACCACTGAGTGCTGCAGTGCCGGACATGCTAGAACTCCAGTACGAACTGGAATCAAAGGCAGCCAAGTGGTACGCTACAATTGATATCGCTAATGCATTTTTCTCCATCCCTCTAGCAGCAGAGTGCAGGCCACAGTTTGCTTTTACTTGGAGGGGTGTCCAATATACTTGGAATTGGCTGCCCCAGGGGTGGAAACACAGCCCTACCATTTGCCATGGACTGATCCAGTCTGCGCTGGAGCAGGGGGAAGCTCCTGAACACCTGCAGTACATCGATGACATCATTGTGTGGGGTGACTCAGCAGAGGAAGTTTTTGAGAAAGGGAAGAAAATAATCCAAATCCTTCTGAAGGCCAGTTTTGCCATAAAACAAAATAAAGTTAAAGGACCTGCACGAGAGATCCAGTTTTTAGGAATAAAATGGCAAGATGGATGTCGTCAAATCCCAATGGATGTGATCAACAAAATAACAGCTATGTCTCCACCAACCAGCAAAAAGGAAACACAAACTTTCCTAGGTGTCGTGGGGTTTTGGAGAATGCACATTCCAAATTACAGTCTGATTGTAAACTCGCTCTACCAAGTAACCCGTAAGAAGAATGATTTTGAATGGGGCCCTGAGCAACGACAAGCCTTTGAACAAATTAAGCAGGAAATAGTTCATGCAGTAGCCCTTGGGCCAGTCCGAACAGGACCAGATGTAAAGAATGTGCTCTACACCGCAGC
>NW_023305596.1:135506-152259 GCF_011077185.1 Oxyura jamaicensis
CGTTGGGAACCTTGGCAAAAGGTTTGCCTTTAAGGTTCATTTGGTACTGTGTTACTTATTTCAGTTTTCTGACCTATTGAATGCGGAATTTGACTCTGTGTCTGTGGTATGTCAGTGCTGGCCTCTCTTCTCCCCAGTGCTTCGCAGAGCCTGGAATGTATGAGCCTGTTCTGTCCCCGCACAGCAGTGACATCCTTCTCCATGCCCTCTGCTGGCTCTCATTACAATGCACATGCTAACGAGCCTGCAAGAGATGAGTCGGTTTGTGGTGTGGTTTGCATCAGAGTCTGCCTGCTTGTTGGGCTGCGTGGTGAGAGCTGCATGGCCATGGCACACATGGACCCTGCTGTGGCAAGGCCACGTCTCAGGGATCCATCCCCCTCCAGGAGCAGGGCTGGGAGAGGTTTTGCCATGCTCAGGGCTCCTCCCAGCCTCCATGGGGTCCCGCTAGCACGGAGGGCTCCCAGCTGGAGCCTTGGGGCTGTGTGCTGGGGCAGCTCCCAGAGCTTCCCAATCTGTCTCCCATCATCATTGTGTCACCACATGGCCCCCGGTGATGCCCTGCCACTGCTTCAGTCCCCCCTTCCTCGGTGGGAACTCTGAAACCTACTGATGGACAGGACTGACGTGTGAGAGCTTGTGCTTGTCTGCCCTACAAGCCCAAAGTCACCATGGGGCCCCACAGTCACACATCAAACCCAGGGGACAAAAACCCAGTGAGCATGGGCTGTGGGGTGTCACACACTTTGTTGATCAGGGAATATGAACCCCCTCTGTTACAGAAAGTGAGGCACCCCCATCCACCTCCCCCTGCTGGGATGGGGGATAAACCCCTAGGTATTTACCTGGGTCACAATTTTTTTTAAAAAATATATATTATTTTTTTCCATAGCTGCAGCAGGGCCTTCTCATGGATCAACTTCTTCAAGGTGCATGGTGGCCGGTAGGAGTCGGTGTAGGTGCTGACGGGGGTCTTGTGTTTTTGGGTGAAGAGGAACATGTTGCTGTGGCCACAGGGGCGCTGAGTCCTGGTGGGTCTTGGGCGGACGCAGTGACACTGCATGGGGCTGGGGTCTCCCAGCCCACATGGCCCTGCGTGGAAATGGAATGGGGCTCCGGTGCCACAAGCTTCTGGTGGTGCTTATGTCATCAGTGACATCATAGTTTGGCAGCAGGGGGGATTTGGTCACTTTCTGTGCCATGGCTGCGCTCCCAGGGACAGCGTGTCCTGAATTAGGGCACAGCAACCTGTCCCTGCATCCCTCCCCCATCTTCCCTCCATGCCTCCTACCATGGGCATCCCCCTGGCCCCAGGTTTCCTCCCCTCTTGCAGGCAATTAGATTAGCAAGGGTAGGAAACAATTTCAGCTGGTCCTAGTCAAGATATTGTGAAAGGTTTGGGACTGTGGCTCCCAGACATCACAGTAATTGCTGTTTTTCCACTCCCCCTCTCCCATATTTCCTTAGAAATCCCGGAGCAGCACCACACCGCTGCAGCCACCACCATGCGGCACGGCAGGGGGCTCCACACTTGGACTGTGGCACTGGTCAGTCATTTTAGGGTATCCAGGGGAATTACTGCCTGCTTGGGGGACCTCTCTCCCCTTTTTCATTAAAAAGCTGGATTTAGGTGACTGTGAGTGGCTCGTTTGCTATCCCAAGTGCTGTGGTGGGCTCTGCAGGGCTGGTGGAGGGAGCAATCCTCACCCAGCACTATCAGCCAGATTACACCCGGGGAGGGATTTACATGAACCATGTGTGCTTGTTGCCCAAAGGATGCCAAGCAGAACCCCCCTGCCATGGGCACCTCCGTCCTGAGGCTCCCCAAGATGCCACTGTTTTTCATCCCTCCTGGGAGCTGGGTAAAACCTGCCTGTCCCGTGTGGGGGGAACACATCAAGGCAAGAGGGGATTGTGGCTTGCTCTTTAATGGGATAAATTCAAGTTGTGAGCCTCTTGCCCATGGGTTTGCATTAGTTACTGGCAGGAAAGCAGCAGTTGATGGTATTGAGGCATTGGTGGCATTGCTGCACCTCCCTCTGAGGTCCTGGGCTCACTGCCCAGCTCCTCTCCATTTGTCACTGGCAGCCCTAAATCATTGGCTTACGGGTTGAAGGAAAGCACACGACAAAGCGATGGGGGCGGGAGGGAACCGGGGGGCTGGAAAGCAGTGGGACTGCCTCTGCAGATACAACCCATCAGCCAAGGTGTTACTGGGACAGGAGCAGTCTTCTGAGATGCTTCCTCAGGGGGAAGGCCAGGGCTGGCTTCCTAAATCCCCTCATCCTTGGAGAGGGATCCCAGGGGCCACCCCACTATAGAGCACCCCTCTGTTTCCAGGAGAGCTCCTGTTTTCCTTGAGCAGGAGGCCAAGCAAGGGTATATCAGTACAAAACCTCCTGTTCCCCATCCACTTGTCCACCTGTGGTTTCAGCCTCAGCGAGGGCTGGGGCTGCAGAGGAGATGGTGTTGTTCGTGTCCTCCCACCCCGCTGTCCGTCTTGTTCCAGTGACAAAGGCTAGCAGGCTGGTTTTCATATGTATGCTTTTTAATATCATTACTTGTTACACTACACACAAACAGTAACAATGATAAATACTGCAATGGAAATGTTAAAAAAATATTATATGCTTCATGTTTTTTCAAAAAAACATACTTCTAAAATAAATTAATGCATAAAACTGATGGCAGAAAAAAGAAAACCCAAAACAAACCACAACACAACTGATCTGTTTAAGGCAATACTCTACGCGGACGGGAACAGAAGTACAACAGTGTGCTACATGTTCTGAACAGGAAGAAAGAAAAAGAATCCATACAAGATGCAGATTGATGCTTCAGGAGTAAAAAAAGTCCCAAAACCAGATAATAAAACCAATGGCCAAGTGCAGCATTAATACACTCTGCATGTCAAATGATTAGCAGGTTCCTAACATGGAGTAAGGTCAAGCTACAAGTTTATCTTCGCAATTAAAAGATTATTCAGGTCAAACCCTACATTTAACTCTACTTTGCATTTGGCTGTTTCAGCTATGTTTCACTATATGCAAGGACAGCCAGAAATTCATCTCCTACTCTGAGATTAACGCAAAGGTCGGGAGGTCTCTCCTGAAAGGTATTTCCATTAACTATATCCCAGAAGGATCCCATCTGCAGTGACCCACAAATGCCTCCTGCCACCCCCTCCCCTGGGCACCAGGCACTGCACGGTGGAAGGAGACCTTGGTAGCATTTGCTTGGGTTTAGTTTCTTTCAAGCTGAGGACATGAAATGGAAATTTGGACTTGATCCGGACTCAGAAGAGGGCTGTCCCCCCACCTGCTAGGTTATCTGGAGCCTGCTGGAAGCGCAGCCTGCTCGTTGCCAGCACAGGAGAAACACAGCCTGTAGCCAGGCTCTGGATGCAGCTGTGACATTTGCTATCAAAGCTGGTGTGAAGCTCCATACCTGCACGGACAGCCAATCAACCCCAATTATTAATGCAGCCCAGAATTTGGCCACTGGAAGGTGGACAAAAATCTTAATGCCAAAAAAAATCCCCCTCTCCCTCAAAATCAAAAAGGGACAGTAGCCACTTCCTGCCAGATTCCCATCAGCTGCCACATACGCAAGATTGGCAGTGCCAGATCTCACCAGCATCGACCCAGTACGTTCCCGGTAAGATGCATGTCTGCAAGGTGCTGCCAGGGGCAAAGAAGCTTCCTGGGACATGGTCAGAGCCTCCTGTGCTACCCTGCTGGGGTGCTTGTGGAGGAAGCCATGGTACACGAGGAAAGAAATCCAAGTGGAGTTACTAAAAAATAAGAATTGTGATGGTCAACGGCTGTCCGGACTGCCTTGGGTTTGGGTGGGAGCGGGGGATGCAGAACTGGTCTGAGAGTTGTTTTGGTGCAACTGCCTCTGTTGCTCATCACTAGTTCAAGGGGGAAAAAATAGATGATGGCTGCTTTGAGAAAAGAGGAGTGAAAGGAGGACATGTGCAATATAACAAGGCTTGAGATTCTAGAACTAACCACTGGACACAGATACCGAAGTTTACCTGTGACAACTAGTTATACTTCTATCATTGCTGCTGCTTTCCCCCCTTCTCTTATCTGACCCTCCTCTAGTTTGGGAAGCTGTAGCTGTTGACGTGATGGTCAGCGTTGGTTCTCCCACCCTAGTTCCCGCATGGCGCTCCAGGTGACTCAGCTACAGGATGTGCCATGAGGTCTGGAAGTCACACAGTAGACACACACCAGCTCTGCATGCAAGCAGCACCTGCTTTCAGAACCCTTTAGAAAGTATTTAATGGTGCTTTGTTTCCTTCTTTACTAAGGGTCCAATAACCACTGTGGAAGGAGTTAAAATGTGCAAAAAAGGAGGGAGGGGGGGGAATATCTTCCTGAATTTTCTTCCCTGCAAAGACTTAATCCTCTGCAAGAGTTGTTCTTCCTGCAGAACTACAGCCCTACCCACGTGTTTCACAGTCGAGAAGGGGACCACTGACAGACTTCCACCTGTGCCTCCCCATGGGTCTCGGGCTCAGGCAGGTCTTGGACTGGGATCTCTCGTCCCAGTGTGCCCACAGTGCTGATGCTGGAAGGGTGACAACACCCACCTGGGCTTGGTGGCTCACACCAAGGTTTTAAACTCACTCAGGTGACCCTCAGCTCCACAGCCTTCCCCTGGCCACTAAGGTGGGTGAAGAGAAATCCCATCCAGCTCGCTGGCTCACCCACCATCACGCCTCACGCCTCTTGGGTCTCCTGCTGGTCTGATGTTTGCCTTGGGTTTGTCACCAGACAGAGGCAGCAACAAGCTGAACATACCTGCTGTCCCAGCCAGCTTCCCCACACAAAGAAACAGAGCAGAGAAATCTGAGCTGGGGGAAGGAGGCAGAAGTGACAAAAAAACAGAAAGGCTGCCATGAAGAGAGCTTGTCCAAATTTTCCAGCTCCCCATTGGTCTATATTACATCTTCTGATAACTTTTCCTTTCCCAGATCATGTGGCCTTGAGGAAGATGAGTAACAAATGAAGATACAGCTTTTTTGGGACCAGTGCAGAAATGAGAAGGCAGCCCGGGCAGAGCAGTGCTTTCTGGAGACCTGACCTGCGGCAGCTGAATAGACATCTCGGGGAGAAATGCTGCTCTGGGAGGGCAAACATCTCGGCATGTAACAGGACTTATCTCAGCATGGCCTTTTGGTGGCCTTTTCTTTTCCTGGTGCCCACTGTGCTGGTTTCCAGTGCCGTGCCTGAGACAGTCACATTTAAATGAGGCTTCTTTTGTACCTTCACTCCCTGATGTAATCCTCTGGCCTCTAACACCACTTGTTACTATGGAAATGGCTGCCTCACAGACCAGGCACAATCAGCCAGGAGAGCTCCTTCCAGGAGCAAATCCATCTTTTTCTGAAGCAGCTTTTTACAGAAAAAAAGAAAGCCTCAGACGCACCACCAGTTTCTGCTGGCAACTGGGTCTGGAAAGCAATGGGAAGACCTGTTCGCCGCAGGCACCAGGGAAAGTCAGTGATGTCCTGCTCCGTGACGTGGCTTCCTGAACGCTTGCATGGGCCACGGTGCTCTGCTCCATGTAACCTCCATTAGCCCCTGGCCCTTACCTTCCAAGCAAGCTGTCGGAGGAACGCTCAGCCAGGCTGCTGTGATCCTGGGATTGCCACTGATGTCAAGGGGGCTGAAGGAGGGGATGTAGTTGTAATTTTTGGGAAGCAATGCAACAGCTCAGTTGCACAACACAGGGAGTGAAAATTGGGATGCGAGCCCCTGTGAGAAACCTATACCTGGTTAGTCTGTCATTAACCCTCTGCATGTAATCTCAGGTCCCAATCTCTTCCTCTGTCTCTGGCCCTTCTGCTTCAGGGTTTGTGTGACTCTGTAACAGGCATGTTCGTCTGGTGAGGTACAGTTCAAGTCTGGAGCAACCCCTCACACAAGAAGGCCTCGACAAGAAGTGACAAGGATGCCTTGTCCTCCTTGAGGTGAAAAGCACCTTAAAATGAAGATCTTCCCGTGCCTGCCCCTCAGGCTCAGCCTAGTCCAGCTTCCCCTGTAGCGCTCTGCCCATCTCTGCAGATGTTTTTGAGACATGAGAACTAGACAGAAAAGTGAGTTGTGAAGAGACAGCTCTGAAGGGTGCCAGAGGCCAAAGCCAGGGTATGTTCAGGGTGGCACGTGCACCCTGTGCTTGCTGAGCAGCCAGGTGACAAAGCCTGTTCTGTTCTAGGTAAGAGTGGCCATACTGTATGAGTACGTCAAGGAAGAATGGAAAAATAAAGGAAGAGCCCAGACACAAGTGCCTCACGTCATTACATAAATGCTAAATATAAAAGCATGAAACTTCCCTGGGGATATCTCAAAGAAACCCTTCAGTGATCTCTTCCACCCAATTAAAATTCACTGTCTAAGTTGGAAATCCACTTGTACTCCTAAATTCCTTAAGTCTGCTAGCAGGGGATGGTGCTGTTGAACCACCAATTCTTCTTACATGTTCCTTGTGTCAGCGTGCATATTAAGTAGCCAGCTGTACACGAGCCAACAGCCAAATAACTGGGAAACATCCCCTTGCCAAACATCTGCCCCCAAAGCTGTTTAATCTCTCTACTAAGCTCACCCTACAGCCTTCTGGCACATGCAAGCAACATCAGAAGCTGGTAAATACAGAAGGAAAGTAGAGTTGTGTTGCTGTTCTCTGCAGAACTTTGAAAATATGTGTAAAACTTTTATAGCATACTTTTTGCACCCTGCTTACAGATCTGTCCTATCAATGGTGCCTGCCACACACTTGGCAACATCCATGCAGGGTGGTGGTAGCATCCGGGGAAGGCAGGTTTCTCCTCTGCGCTGCAGAAGGGAATGGATGTCAAGAGGGGATGTGACCTGCCTGGGGTTGGAGCAAACACACGTGCCAAAAGCAGTGAGGGACCCCAGATGGTCCAGCAGACTCTCTGCAGTAGTATTTGGCTGCAGTGCTATTTCAGGGACATGGTATTTCTGGTGTATGCATCTGAAAACAAGCTTAGCTTGGTATCAGCACTGTACTGCGATAGATTATCTTGGACAACTGGGATTTGCCCTAGGCCAAGGCAGTACTTGGCAACCTTTCCAGTTATTGCTTGCTTTTCTTCTCTCATTCCATCTGGTGCCCAGCTGGGTTTTTCCTTCCTTCAAAAGCATCTTCATGTTTCTATTGGGTCACATACAGGGTGCTGCACTTTTCAAGCTTCCTGCACGCCGTTGTACAGCTTGCAGGCCAGCCTGAGGACAGACTCTGCATGGAGAGGGAAGGTTTCTGCTCAGGATCTCAGATCTATGTGTCAGTCAGCACACAGCTGAGCAGAGCAGCTGTCTCCTTTTGGGAAAGGAGATGGAGAGCCAAACCAGAAGCAGCTGAGTCTGTCCTCTCCGTGGGTGAGTACAGCATCCTCAAGCCCCTCTGTGCAGCAGGCTTGGCTGCCTGCTTTTGCAATTGCAAGGCATCTACAAGCAGGATGGCCAGAAGAGCAGAGTAGACTTGACAGCCAAATATACACGTTGGGGGTAGACATGCAGCAACACCAGATATGATCCAGTGGTTCTTCCAAAGGTTGGCTTTAAGATATGCCTGATAGGACATCAAGTGAGCCTCCGGGATGGTCACCTGGACATCAGCCTTTCTTCAGCCAAAGGTTATTTATACAACCACAGGAAAAACAGACTAGACCATGCTATCTAGGGCCCTTCCTCAACACTGGGAGGATACTTCCCCTCACACGGACATCTGGAAATGGGGGATTTGCAGACTGACTGGAGAGACAAGAATTGAGTGCTGAGACCTTGTAGCCCAAAGCTCACATGAAAGGGCTAAGCTAACATCTGATAAGAGGAAATTATTTGCCTAAACTCAGGTAATTTGGCAACTAAAATTACTTAAAAGTCTAGCCAAAAAAGCCAATCTGGCTTTAGGAGGCATCAAATGCATATTCCTTTGTTAGAGGCACCAGCATCACTATAAGGAAGCTATCCTATTTGCATGGTAATTTAGATGGACAGTAATGCAGCTTTTCATACTCCACGGCGCTCCTCCCCCTGGTATTCTGTACACTTCAGACTGAAAATAGGGCCTGAGAAGACCGTATGGTTTGGTGCAAAGACTGGAACAAGGAATGATTCGCTTTCTTGCAAGTAAACTGCAGTTTGGAGAGTACCCAGCAGCTCTGCAGATTTTAGGGCTTTCTAATGCTGCAACAAAGAGTCAGGGGCTGTGCTGTTTGCTTTTGTCTTCTCTGGGCCATGGCAGCAGATATACTGCTGGTGTAAGGAGAGCAGTGACAGAACAACCATGTATCTATACTCCTTCCTGGGAAGCCCCCACAACCTCCAGTGAGGGCACAAGGAAAACCTTCTGGCCAAAACACAAAGGTCTGAACAGAAGACCAGACAGGGAGAGCCAAGCCAATTTGCTGTTAACACACACTGCTGGGCTGTCTATCAGATTCTGTAATGAGCCAACAAACATGCTCTATGGTCATAACCTGATTAAGGGGCTGCAGTTCAGAAGGGTTAGTGATCAGTTTTCTATGATAGCCACACGTGCATTGCCTTAATCCATTCAGCCTTCCTGGTAATGACCCTACACAGGTAACTACTTTTCCCCACCCTTTCTACTTTATTCCCCTAATAAAATATATGAACACAAACCATAGAGAGGAGAAGCCAAAAAATTGTCATTTTATGGTCCTGTACTGTCATGCCAAATCAATTATTTGTGCAACCAGCTCCTTCTGTGAGCAGGGAAAAACACTTGGCTTGTGCTTCTGTCTATATTTGGAGGAAGCACTAGCCTAGTTCACATTCAAATTCATCTTCCTCCCTCACATGTGTAAATGAGTAGTTCCCTCTCAGGGACTGATGATACAAAGCTGGGAGGGGTGGTCAACATGCCAGAAGGCTGTGCTGCCATTCAGCGAGACCTGGACCAGCTGGAGAGCTGGGCAGGAAGTAACCAAATGAGGTTTAATAAGAACAAGTGTAGAGTCCTGCACCTGGGAAGGAACAACTGGATGTTTCAGTACAGGCTGGGGGATGACCTGCTGGAGAGGAGCTCTGAGGAGAAGGACCTGGGGGTCCTGGTGGACGACAGGTTGACCATGAGCCAGCAGTGTGCCCTGGTGGCCAAGAGGGCCAATGGGATCCTAGCGTGCATTCAAAGGAGTGTGGCCAGCAGGTCAAGGGAGGTGATCCTCCCCCTCTACTCTGCCCTGGTCAGGCCTCACCTGGAGTACTATGTCCAGTTCTGGGCTCCCCAGTACAAAAAAGACAGGGATCTCCTGGAAAGAGTGCAGTGGAGGGCCACAAAGATGATACAGGGCCTGGAGCATCTTCCCTATGAGGAAAGACTGAGGGACCTGGGTCTGTTCAGCCTTGAGAAGAGAAGACTTAGAGGGGATCTTATCAATGTTTACAAATATCTTAAGTGTGGGAGACAGAGGGATTTGGCCAACCTCTTTTCAGTGGTTTGTGGGGACAGGACAAGGGGCAATGGTCAAAAAATGGAGCACAGGAAATTCTGCACCAACATGCAAAAGAACTTCTTCACGGTGAGGGTGACAGAGCACTGGAACAGGCTGCCCAGGGAGGTTGTTGAGTCTCCTTCTCTGGAGATATTCAAAGCCCGTCTGGACGCCTACCTGGGCAACCTGCTCTAGGGAACCTACTTTGGCAGGGGGGTTGGACCTGATGATCTCCTGAGGTTCCTTCCAACCCCTACAGTTCTGTGATTCTGTGACCTTAAGGGGTTATGGTGGAAGCAGGTGCACATCATGCAATGCAAAGGGTGGAGGGCAGTTGCAGGGTTGTGGGGTTGGGGAATGCCTCAGAGCACGTCAGGCAAAACACAGAAATCGGGGCAATAAAAGGACTTAGCAGTGGTGCCATGGGGCAGTGGTTACAGGAAAGGTCTGTCCTTCAGAGGGGAAGTTACAGCTCTGGGAGACAATCTCAGATGTCAACTTCCATCTTTGTCCCACGACAAAGGTGGTTTGATGGAGAACTGTGCGATGTGCAGTCTGCCAAAGTTAACCAATGGAAACAGACACCTCATTGCTTGAGCAGGCTCACCAAAATACTCCAAGCTCCTGAGCAAAGGTTGTGGGAAAGGCTGAGTGTGTCCAGCCTGCCTGAAAGGCACAGACACTGACCCAGGAGGATAAGTGGAATGGAGATGTTGCATGGTAACAACGCTGACCTGCAAACTCCTGCTTTAGAAGTGTGAATGTTTAAAGAGACTTGGCCATGTCCTATAGGATTTAGTTTGACCATGTGGTTTCTGTTTTCTGTTTTGACTATATTCCCCACCTGAAAAAAGACTCCTGAGCTTTTCCTCCCTTTTAACTTCTCTTCCCACACACTGTTGTTAGAGCTCTTCTCCCCACTGCAGACAACTTGCTAATCTCACACCTGAGCTAGCACTGGAGAGGAAGGCTGGCACACGAAAGAAAAATTGGGGACCTGAAGCTTTGTGCTTCTTTAGAAACATTTTTGAAATATTCCCCCTCAGCACTGCCACATGATGAGAAAGTGAGAGGAATTCAATAGAGGAACACTCTCTCCCTAGAGGAGTTGGCAAGTTAACCAGCACTTCTGCACAAGGAGGCAGAGATGCTCAGTAAACAAGTCTGCTCCATCCTCTTTCTGTTCCCTGGCAGATAGGGCAACAGTCCCTGTTTCGAAGAGGGGGCAAACACAGCTTTCACGGTTGCCTGCAGCTAGCTGCTGAATAATAAAGCCCAAGAGCCCTGTATGCCTGCTCTTTTGCTCATGCTGCGGATGACATCATGCCTTGCACTGCACAGAGTGAAAATGTGTGATGTTAAATAAGTGTCTTCCTCATCACTAAGAGAAGTTATTAAAGAGTCAGCTCATGATGTGCAAATTTCATACAGGGGATCTGTAATTCAGGGTGGAGATCAGGCTCTTTCTTGTGGCTCAGGGGAATTCTGATGGGAAACTTAGAATTACCTTCGCTTTTTCCCTCCACCAGGCTCTAAAGAGAGTGCTGACATAAGGCAGGCAGTCTTTCTTACTGGCTGAGCAGGAAAAGACACAGTTGTGGCTGTGTCAAAAGATTTCACCTCAGAGAAAGATGCCAGCCCATCCATCACCTGAATCCAATGTCTTCTGAAGCCAGCAGTGTAAGACTGAACAAGGAGAGGACATATTTCCTAAATCCAGAAATGATTTTGCATTTTAAACAATCTGTTGGTGAACTGGCAATTCAGTCCAGAAATCTAATGTAATGCCAGGTTTCCTGACTATTCCAGCATCAAATAAACATTCCTGATGTGGGACTGCTCTAACAGACAAAGCTTGGTTCACAAGGGGGCAGAGATGCAATAAACAGTAGTTCCCTCTCATGGCTTTTTTTCAGCTGAATCTGCTCATAATCCCTCTGTTGCTGAAAACTCCCCTAAAGTCTGACACCACCACGTTAACTAATGTCTCCCATAGGCACCAAGAGATGCACCAACAGCTGAGCGTACCAACAGCTGAGCTCCAAAAAATATGCTTTCAACTAGCTTTCTCAGCACTGACCTTCAGACTGTACAGCTCGAGTCCTGTCTTATGCAGGACTAATTTTTTCTTAGCTGAACAAAGTTTAAGATTTTTGGAAGCAGATGGCTCTCACAGGAATTAACTAGAAGCTGAAGTCAGTGTATTCAACTGAACTCATGATTATGGTATTCTCAGGCAAGGACTGAATCTACTGAGAGTATGGATGGATTGCAAATCAAATCTGATGTATTTGGTGATAATTTAATGTGGTGCTTAGGGTAGATTGCATTGGGTATGTGACACAACAGCTCCAGCTACTACTGTCTCACAGAGAAGAAATGCCACCATCTTGCTCTCTTTGCAAGTGAATGAATTGTGTCATGTTGATCCTGGCTAGACTTGCCATAAGAAAGGATGCCCTGCTCTGTTGCCATTCCTGTGCCCTGGTCATGGTGTAATTTTGGTTACACTGGCAAATGAGGCTTAGTGAACTAATTATGAACTGACCTCAGGTAAACCCCCCTGACACCTCAGACTCACCCCTGATCTTGCAAATGGATTGTTTTTAGAGGGTAGGATTAACTGCAGCCCCATCTGATCCTTCCCATTCTGGAAGTGACACCTTACAAAACATCTCTGGTGCCTACACAAACCCAGAAGTATCTCTGGGCCATTCTGCATCCGCTCTCCGGACCAGTCAGGTCTGCCAGGCACTGCCCGGCACTTTGAGTTTAACTCTTTTGTTTAACCATAGTTTAAAATAACTTATCAACCAATCGTAAAATAATTTTTTTGGTTTCTCCTGACTCCATGAACACAAAGAGGTGCACATCCTACCATAGGAGGAAGCAATGGCTGTTAAGTTTTACAATTATAGTGGAAAGCACTAATCACAGCCTGCTGGCCTCACTACTGGATGTGACAGGCGGTGGAGGAGGTGGCTTGGCAACACATGCAGGTAGGGTTGACCGATTTAGGGGGGATTAGGTCAAGGTCCTCGTCATCTGGGATCTCATCTAACCGGTACCCATCCTTTAGCAGCTGGATGTTCAAGTCTTGGTTGATCTGCTACAGACAAAGAGACAAACAGTCAAACACTTGAGACTTCTTGCTTCTGACAGGTCAGAAGAGGAAGGAGGTCCCTTATTCTGGAATATATCTCCCACATACAATATGGGAAATATATATGATATTTAAAAAGGGAAATAATGATAATAAGCCAACTTGGAGCTGTGTAGTCCCTTCACTCAGTCTGGGGCACTACAGCAGTTGAAAGGTGGTGGTAAAGCCACTTGGTTCTTTGTAATCTCAGATTCAAGTGCTGCCTAGCCAGCTCTGGGTGAAAAACCCTTCAAGTCAGGTCCCACAGATGGCCCAGATCATTTGACCTGGTCCCTGCTCTTGGCTGTTTCTCCACACTTCAGAGGGATTTTGCCCCAGGAAGAGATACAAGGGGGAACAGTTTCCAGCTGCTTGCGTGCAGAATGGCTGCTTAGCACCCTGATTGTAAATCAGATCCTACAGAAGCAGCACCCAGAGGCTGAGGAACTAATTCACTGGAGAGTTTGGGAATACATTCAGAAACAATGCAAGGGATTAGCAACCGTGAACTTCCTGCCATTTCTCTTTGAGAGGGCAAGAGTTCATATCTATAAGTCCTTTTTGGAATTTCTGCTTGCTCCAAGTAAATACCCTCCAGGTGACCCTGACCCCCACTAGAACTGGAAATGACAGCACACCCTCAGCTCCTTTATTTGTGTCCTTGGCAAGCGGATGGTTGCTGAGCTGCCCCAACAGACAAGTTGATGCTTTTGCACCACATGGGCACTGTAGGACTGAGCAGAACTGGGAAAAGCTTCAGTGAAGCTGACAGGCAAATCTTTGTCTGTGCTGTGGCGGTGGGGGGACAGAGCCAACTAGATCACTGGGGAAGAAAGAAACATGACACAGTTTCTGCCACGGCCCCTTACAGACTCACAGAGTTTACACCACTGGTAAATTCCTTGTGTAGCCGTTTCTGGCTGCAAAAGGCCACTCTAAGGCATCTCTGGATGCTCTACTACCAGCATTCATGGCTGGGAAGAGAGAGTGTAACTCACCTCAGCTGATGAGTATCCCGAGGAGGAATATCTGGACATGTCGAAGTCATCATCACTGCAGGGAAGGACAAGACAGCAAAGAAGGAAACAGTTAAAGAGACCTGAATTCCCTGCTTAGTCCTATCCTTCTTGTGCTGTGAAGCTGTCCTTTAGGCACAGAGAATTTACATCAAGGGAGCCTGGAGAGCAACTTTCATCTGTGAACCTCAGACATTTCCATGAAAGTGCTCTTTACTCTTGTCTCTTCCTGCTTGTTTACATGCACAGACCAATTATGGCATATGCCAAAGGGCACAGCAAGGAAGGCTGCAAGTGGTCTGCAAGAATGGTTTCAGCAGGAGTTAGCTCCAGTGCTGTGCTTTGTCATGAAAACTTGCTCGCACCTTAATATATATCATCTTATTATCACTTTGCATACCTGTCCGTATCCAGGGCTACCAGTGGCTTTTCATCTGGACTCTGATCTAATGACGAATAGCCCTTATTGGGAACGACGAGCCTGAAATAATTAAATGTTCTCCATTAACCACACAGTAAAGCTCAGTACCACACACAGTTGTATCAAAGTCACATGATAGTTAGGCTTTCCCCATTTAATTTATTTGCAAGTCCTCCCTTACTGGTGAAGACATTTAAATAGGTGCAATTCAGAGGAGGCAGGCTGTGTCTCTGGGTAGCTCAGAGCAGATTTACAGGGATGGATGCTGGACATCCCTTGGGAACACACTCCTCCCTGGAAGACAAAATGATTGGGACATTCTGGGCTTCATTCTGATGAAACTGTTCAGTTCGCAGTGCTTGCCTTATCAGACTTCTGTGTTGTTTTTTTTCCTAACAATGAGTACATGGCACTTGCAATAAGTAAGCAGGATAAGGTATTCTAGCTAAGGGAAGGTATTACAGGATTGGAAATCAGGGATTTGGTTTTTCTGCCTGAGTCCCTACCCAGCCCCCATAACACAGAACTTGTGAAGTCTCACCCCTAAATTTAGTAATATGAGAAGTGAGAGCTGGTGGGTGCAGCATAAGAGCCCTGTCTGACTAGCACTTTTAAAATCCCATTATTCTATAAAGACTTTCAGTTCATCAGAAGTGTCACAATGGCTGATGATGACTTTGCACCTTTAATTGCCTGAGGGAGTCTGTGGAATGGAATATAGACTTCAGAGCCTCTAGGATAAGGAAAATACATTATTCAATGGTATCCAGCTCACAACAGTTATTTCATCCACAAAATTGCACAAAGACTTGGGTTCATATTTAAAATAAGATCAACCAGACTGAGCAAATGGAGCAAGGTACTATGTTCAGCAAGTGGGAACTGCAAGATTATCATGGAAATCTCCTTATTCAGTGGGTTAAATCAGATTCTCTCCCAAATAAATGTCTTTAACAATACAATGATGCAGCAGGGCCTCACTAAGAGTTTGGGAAAATCTAAAAATGATAATCCATCTCATCCATGCTCTAACTGCTCTTCTGCTCAAAAAATTTCAGAAAGTCATTACAATTTTAGTAATGTAAAGTCATTTAAGATGGGCAAGGCTCAGGGAAAGCCAAATATATCAAATGTTCTAATAAAGCAGATGTATAGGCTCATAACTAGTTGCATTTTCGTACTGAATTCATTGAAATGCAAGGCTAAAGAAATTAATTGATGCAGAATTTCCAGGCTGCTGCATCAGGGTATTGCAGAAAATAGGATCCACTTGCAAAATGCAAAATCCCTTCCCATATCCTCCAGAGATTCCTTCTGCTCCCTACAAAGCATGTAGGAAGGAAGTCAAGAAGCAAAGATGTCTGGAACTAAAACAGAAGCTGTGATCTGGCAGCAGCAGCTTGCCTACTCAGATACCAGAAGCACTCACTTCCATGCCTGCTCTCCATTTTTCAAGTCACTGCTCCACATACACTCACTGACAATTGTTACTACATTGTGAGTGAACAAAACACTATCAGTTGATCAAGGAGAACAGTCCTTTGTGGTGCTATTTACTTGATTAAAACAAATCACTACTTTTTTTTTTGTTGTTGTTGAGAAATGCTTTTTTTCTTAGCAATGGAACTTCAACTTTTCTGCCACAGACTGAAACTGTGATAATGTTTTTGTCCCTGATTTAAGCCTTTTTCTCACATCCTGATTGCCTTTTTTTTTCTTGCTTCCCAGTGTCCTTGGAACAAAGCTGGCTTTAAGTTGTACCTGCTTTCATCTGCGGGTATGAGCTTTTTGTCTTGGTGGTTTTAGTTGCTTAACATGGAATACTTTACAACAACATCTGCGTTTAGTTTATCTTTAGAGTGGACTACAATATCTGGCTGCATAGAAGTAGTGCAGATGGTGTTGTGGGCTCCGCCTGTGCTTGCAGTGGGGACTGGCAGCATCACACCAACCTTGATCACATTTTATTTGCTCTCAGGGAGGCTGAGCATGTTATGGATCCAGATTCTTTCACCTCTAATGCTGGCTGTGCCCCTGCCTCAGAAGAAGACTCAATGGTGAAGGGAACCTGCTATCAGAGGCCGGATTTCAGAAATTCATATAAGTAATACTGAAGAACAACGGCCTTGGGGAAGGAGGAGGAAGTGGGGCAGGGACAAAGAGAAGCAATAAACTTTGAATGAAAGTAGGAAAACATTTGATGAGGAGAAGAGCAAAAAAGGGGAAATGGCTTTACCTTCTTCTCCTATAGAGCCTAGAAGAAGCCAACAGTTCAGACATAAAGAGCAACTAGAACCTGGATGTTTTGCAGTGTATCCCACTGGAGTCTTTCATTGTACTGCAGCCTTGTGAACAAGGTTGTGACATTTCTGCCTTCCTGGGGTTGCCCGGTCTATGGCAGGACAGAGCAAACCATTCTGAGGTATCGTGACGGCTGTGCCCAGAGTGCTGCTTGGTTCCCAGAAAGCCAAGGGAGCTGGGGGATGAGGAATCATGGGCCAGCAAGAGCCTGTGCCAGGCATCTCTCAGATCTCCATGCAGGAGCAAGGGAGCTTGGCTACATCTACTACTAAAGCAGTGTACTGGGTCTGGCTGGGATGTTAACTTTCCCTGCAGCAGCCCATACAGGGCTGCGCTCTGCACTTGTAGCTAGAACAGCAGTGGTATCACACCAGTGTTGT